>NC_044931.1:11179461-11184814 GCF_003576645.1 Ipomoea triloba | reverse complement strand
TGTTAGCATAAAATATGTCAAATAGGCCATCGAACTTTACCTGAAAAATCAATTAGGCCCTTAAAGTTTTTAAAGGTGCAATTAGGTATATAAACATATATATTATTTAATCAAGACGTAATTACCTGTTAATGACCTGTAATAACAGGTAATTGTAAATGTCACTTTTTTAGAATAAAATGTGTCAAATAGGCCATCGAACATTACCTGAAAAATAAATTTGGCCCTTAACATTTTTAAAGTTGCAATTAGCTACATAAACATATCAATTTAGCTCATCAAGGCGTAATTACATGTTAGTGACCTATAATACCAAGTAAATGTAAATGTCACTTTTTAAGCATAAAATGTGTCAAATAGGCATCAATTAGGCTCTTAAACTATTAAAAGTTGCAATTTCGTACATAAACATGCCAATTTAGATCATCAATTAATAATTACTTGTTAGTGACCTGTAATAACAGGTAAATGTAAATATAACTTTTTTTAGCACAAAATGTGTCAAATAGGTCATTAAACATTTACTGAAAAATCAATTAGGACCTTAAAGTTTTTAAAGCTATAATTAGGTACATAAACATATATATTTACTTAATCAAGATGTAATTACCTGTTAGTGACCTGTAATAGCAGGTAAATTTAAATGTCACTTTTTTCGCATAAAATGTGTCAAATAGGCATCAATTAGGCTCTTAAACTATTTAAAGTTGCAATTTGGTACATAAACATGCAAATTAAGTTCATCAATTCATAATTACTTGTTAGTGACCTGTAATAATAGGTAATGTAAATGTCACTTTTTTAGCATAAAATGTGCTAAATAGGCCCTTAAAGTTTTTAAGTTGCAATTAGATACATAAATATATATATATATATATATATATTTAGTTAATCAAGACGTAATTAACTGTTAGTAACCTGTAATACCAGGTAAATGTAAATGTTACTTTTTTCGTATAAAATGTTTGAAATTGGCCATCGAACTTTACCTGAAAAATCAATTAGGCCCTCAAACATTTTAAAGTTGCAATTAGATACATAAACATGTCAATTTAGTTTATAAGGCATAATTACCTGTTAGTGACCTGTTATACTAGGTAAATTTAAATGTCACTTTTTTTGCATAAAATGTGACAAATAGGCATCAATTAGTCTCTTAAACTATTTAAAGTCTGAATTTGGTACATAAACATGACAATTTAGTTCAGTAAGTCATAATTACTTGTTAGTGAGTTGTAATACCAGGTAAATGTAAATGTTACTTTTTTCGCATAAAATGTGTCATATTGGCCATCGAACTTTACCTGAAAAATCAATTAGGCGCTCAAACCTTTTAAAGTTGTAATTAGGTACATAAACATGTCAATTTAGTTTACAAGTCATTAATTATCTGTTAGTGACCTGTAATACCAGGTAAATTTAAATGTCACTTTTTTTTGCATAAAATGTGTCAAATAGACATCAATTAGGCTCTTAAACTATTTAAAGTTGGAATTTGGTACATAAACATGACAATTTAGTTCATCAAGTCATAATTACTTGTTAGTGAGTTGTAACAACAGGTAAATGTAAATGTCACTTTTTTTGCATAAAATGTGTCAAATAGGCCATCGAACTTTACCTGAAAAATAATTTAGGTCCGTAAAGATTTTACAGTTGCAATTAGCTACATAAACATATCAGTTTAGCTTATCAAGGCGTAATTACCTGTTATTGACCTGTAATACCAGGTAATGTAAATGTCACATTTTAATCATAAAATGTGTCAAATAGGCATCAATTAGGCTCTTAAACTATTTAAAGTTGCAATTTGGTACATAAACATGCCAATTTAGTTCATCAATTCATAATTACTTGTTAGTGAACTGTAATAACAGGTAAACGTAAATATAACTTTTTTTTGCATAAAATGTGTCAAATAAGCCATTGAACATTTACTGAAAAATCAATTAGGCCCTTAAAATTTTTAAAGTTGCAATTAGGTACATAAACATATATATTTAGTTAAACAAGACGTAATTACCTGTTATTGACCTGTAATACCAGGTAAATTTAAATGTCACTTTTTTTGCATAATATGTGTCAAATAGGCATCAATTTGGCTCTTAAACTATTTAAATTTAGAATTTGGTACATAAACATGCCAATTTAGTTCATCAAGTCATAATTACTTGTTAGTGACCTGTAATAACAGGTAATAGTAAATATAACTTTTTTAGCATAAAGTGTCTCAAATAGGCCATTGAACTTTACCTGAAAAATCGATTAGGCCCTTAAAGTTTTTAAAGCTTCAATTAGGTACATAAACATATATATTTAGTTAATCAAGATGTAATTACCTGTTAGTGACCTGTAATACAAGGTAAATGTAAATGTTACTTTTTTCTCATAAAATGTTTCAAATAGGGATCAATTAGGCTCTCAAACTATTTAAAGTTGCAATTTGGTACATAAACATGAAAATTTAGTTCATCAATTCATAATTACTTGTTAGTGACCTGTAATAACAGGTAAATGTCACTTTTTTAGCATAAAATGTGCTAAATAGGCCCTTAATGTTTTTAGGTTGCAATTAGGTACATAAACATATATATTTAGTTAATCAAGACGTAATTTCCTGTTAGTGACCTGTAATACCAGGTAAATGTAAATGTTACTTTTTTCGCATAAAATGTATCAAATTAGCCATCGAACTTTACCTGAAAAATAAATTAGGCTCTCAAACCTTTGAAAGTTGCAATTAGGTACATAAACATGTCAATTTAGTTTATAAGTCATTAATTACCTGTTAGTGACCTGTAATACCAGGTAAATTTAAATGTCACTTTTTTCGCATAAAATGTGTCAAATAGGCATCAATTAAGCTCTCAAACTATTTAAAGTTGCAATTTGGTACATAAACATGCCAATTTAGTACATTAAGTCATAATTACCTGTTAGTGACCTGTAATAACAGGTAAATGTAAATGTCACTTTTTTACAATAAAATGTGTCAAATAGGCCATCGAACTTTACCTGAAAAATCAATTAGGCCCTTAAAGTTTTTAAAGCTGCAATTAGGTACATAAACATATCAATTTAGATCATCAAGGCGTAATTATCTGTTAGTGGCCTGTAATACCAAGTAAATGTAAATGTTACTTTTTTCGCATAAAATGTTTCAAATAGACATCAATATGGCTCTCAAACTATTTAAAGTTGTAATTTGGTACATAAACATGCCAATTTAGTTCATTAATCCATAATTACCTGTTATAACAGATAAATGTAAATGTCACTTTTTTAGCATAAAATGTGTTAAATAGGCCATCGAACTTTGCCTGAAAAATCAGTTAGGCCCTTAAAGTTTTTAAAGTTGCAATTAGCTACATAAACATATCAATTTAGCTCATCAAGGCGTAATTACCTGTTACTGACCTGTAATACCATATAAATGTAAATGTCACGTTTTAAGCATAAAATGTGTCAAATAGGCATCAATTAGGTTCTTAAACTATTTAAAGTTCGAATTTTGTACATAAACATGCCAATTTAGTTTATCAATTTATAATTACTTGTTAGTGACCTGTAATAACAGGTAAATATAAATGTCAATTTTTTAGCATAAAATGTGCCAAATAGGCCATTGGACATTTCCTGAAAAATCAATTAGGCCCTTAAAGTTTTTAAGTTGCAATTAGTTACATAAACATATATATTTAGTTAATCAAGACGTAATTACCTGTTAGTAACCTGTAATACCAGGTAAATGTAAATGTTACTTTTTTCGCATAAAATGTGTCAAATTGGCCATTGAACTTTACATGAAAAATGAATTAGGACCTCAAACCTTTTAAAGTTGCAATTAGGTACATAAACATGTCAATTTAGTTTATAAGGCATAATTACCTGTTAGTGAAATGTAATACCAGGTAAATTTAAATGTCACTTTTTTTTGCATAAAATGTGTCAAATAGGCATCAATTAGGCTCTTAAACTACTACTTGTTAGTGACCTATAATAAAAGGTAAATGTAAATAAAAATTTTTAGCGTAAAATGTGTCAAATAGGCCATTGAACTGTACCTGAAAAATCAATTAGGCCTTAACGTTTATAAAGTTGCTATTAGGTACATAAACATATCAATTTAGTTCATCAAGACGTAATTACTTGTTAGTAACCTGTAATACCAAGTAAATGTATATGTTACTTTTTTCGCATAAAATGTGTCCAATAGGCCATTGAACTTTACTTGAAAAATCAATTAGGCCCTTAAAGTTTTTAAAGTTGCAATTAGGTACATAAACATATATATTTAATTTATCAAGACGTAATTACATGTTAGTGACCTGTAATACCAGGTAATTGTAAATGTTATTTTTTTCGCATAAAATTTGTCAAATTGGCCATCGAACTTTACCTGAATAATCAATTAGGCCCTCAAACATTTTAAAGTTGCAATTAGATACATAAACATGTCAATTTAGTTTATAAAGCATAATTACCTGTTAGTGACATGTAATACCAGGTAAATTTAAATGTCACTTTTTTTTGCATAAAATGTGTCAAATAGACATCAATTAGGCTCTTAAACTATTTAAAGTTGGAATTTGGTACATAAACATGACAATTTAGTTCATCAAGTCATAATTACTTGTTAGTGAGTTGTAATAACAGGTAATTGTAAATATAACTTTTTTAGCATAAAATGTGTCAAATAGGTCATCGAACTTTACCTGAAAAATAATTTAGGTCCGTAAAGTTTTTACAGTTGCAATTAGCTACATAAACATATCAATTTAGCTTATCAAGGCGTAATAACCTATTAATGACCTGTAATACCAGGTAATGTAAATGTCACTTTTTAAGCATAAAATGTGTCAAATAGGCATCAATTAGGCCCTTAAACTATTTAAAGTTGCAATTTGGTACATAAACATGCAAATTTAGTTCATCAATTCATAATTACTTGTTAGTGACCTGTAATAACATATAAATGTAAATGTCACTTTTTTAGCATAAAATGTGCTAAATAGGCCCTTAAAGTTTTTAAGTTGCAATTAGGTACATAAACATATATATTTAGTTAATCAAGACGTAATTACCTGTTAGTGAAATATAATACCAGGTAAATGTAAATGTTACTTTTTTCGCATAAAATTTGTCAAATTGGCCATCGAACTTTACCTGAAAAATCAATTAGGCCTTCAAACATTTTAAAGTTGCAATTAGGTACATAAACATGTCAATTTAGTTTATAAGGCATAATTACCTGTTAGTGAAATGTAATACCAGGTAAATTTAAATGTCACTTTTTTTTTGCATAAAATGTGTCAAATAGGCATCAATTAGGCTCTTCAACTATTTAAAGTTG
>NC_044931.1:11176227-11178461 GCF_003576645.1 Ipomoea triloba | reverse complement strand
GAAGGATGGGATTGGGTTCAGTTAAGGTAAGCTAAAGGGTTAAAGCCTAATTCCTATCGAGCTTGCATCTTAGTACGCAAAGTCTTTAGCAAGAAAAGGGGAATCCCGAGAGAAAAGGAGTTTCCGTTCTCCTAGAGGCGAAGGCGGTCTAACTAGAATATCTAAGGAAATGTCTTATATCGGGGGTGACCTAGACGTGATCTGAATCGTAGTTCAGATTCAAGTTGGTTGGGGGGGAAAGGGCCTCTGTTGATGATCGGGTTTCTTTAAATAGAATATGGGGAAGGACGTTGCACACCCCCTCGGTACAACTTTCGTAAGTAACTCAGTGCAGTTTGCCTTGTAAAACGAAAATGAAATACGAACAACCGCGCTGGTCGTAATAGATCGACTTTCATGCTAGTTCTTGCTCCAGCATGAAAGTTCCATTTCAGGGAAGGACGACGTACTATGATACTTTCTGTTTTGTCGAGCCCTGCTTTGGTCTCTGGTTTGATGGTTGTACGTGCTAAAAATCCGGTACATTCCGTTTTGTTTCCCATCCCAGTCTTTCGCAACACTTCAGGTTTACTTATTTTGTTAGGTCTCGACTTCTTCGCTATGATCTTCCCAGTAGTTTATATAGGAGCTATAGCCGTTTTATTCCTATTCGTTGTTATGATGTTCCATATTCAAATAGCGGAGATTCACGAAGAAGTATTGCGCTATTTACCAGTGAGTGGTATTATTGGACTGATCTTTTGGTGGGAGATGTTCTTCATTTTAGATAATGAAAGCATTCCATTACTACCAACCCAAAGAAATACGACCTCTCTGAGATATACGGTTTATGCCGGAAAGGTACGAAGTTGGACTAATTTGGAAACATTGGGCAATTTACTTTATACCTACTATTTCGTCTGGTTTTTGGTTTCTAGTCTGATTTTATTAGTAGCCATGATTGGGGCTATAGTACTGACTATGCATAGGACTACTAAGGTGAAAAGACAGGATGTATTCCGACGAAATGCTATGGATTCTAGGCGGACTATAATGAGGAGGACGACAGACCCACTCACGATCTACTAAAAGGAAAGTAGCTTGATATTGGTTCGAATCCAATTCGTGGGATGGCCCTCTTGGTCATATAGATGCTTGACGCCTCCATTTTCTCGTTTCGGATGCAAAACACCACACCAGGAATCAGAATTTAAGTTTTTCTACGGTAGTGGGTAAGTCGGCTTCACGAAAAAAGATAGGCAAAACCGCCCTTACGCCATGAAAGGCAAGACGGCAGAAAAAGTCTTTTTCCAGTCAACCTATGTAAAATCCTATCCGGCTGAAAGGCTGAATCTTAGCTCTTTTCCTTCTCTTTCTCCTTCTACAAGGGGTAAAAAGCCCTAAACAGCCTACAGGCCGGCATCTTCCTCCGATAGGAGAATTTGTCTAAGGGCTGACTCTTCCCGAGTCATCGCCGGACTTTACAAACATTCTTGTCTCGAATTGCTTTTTTAAGCATATGGGGTTTGAGAGGACCAGTCGGCATTTTGTGGAGCACCGCTCAGAGAGAGGCAAAGAGAAAGCAAGATAGCTGGCATTTTAACTCCAGAGTTAAAGTACGCGCCCAGAGCAAAGAAAGCCAACGATCTTTGCTTGACAGTCGAGTCGCTCTTTTCGAACTTTAACTGGCGCAATTAATTCACTGGCTAAGATTCAATTGACCGCCACCAGTTCAACTAAAGGAAGTCGCTTAAGCCAGCTCCTGACGCGAGGTGCTATGGTTTCTGCAGAGACCTTGGCTTCGGTTGTGATGGAGGTGGGAATGCTTGCTTGATTAATAAAAAGTTCTTCTTTTTCAATATGGGTCTCAATCAATAGAAAGTCTAGTATGGCAGAACGATAAGCTTAGCTGTGAAAAGAATTGCCCAAGGTTGGGGGAATAGTATGGAATACCGGATTCTTAGTCTGCTTGAAAGGCAGCTACTCTCTTTCGGTCTTCTGAAATGGGAGCTGCTATTGAATCAGCAGAAGAAAGCATCAAAGCGGAGGAATAGCTATCTTTCACAAGCAATTGAGAGTCGATCGGGCATTCCTATGGTTGATAAGGTCCTCCCATTGACCCCACATCTGATTCGGGGGATTCCGGAGAAGGAGGTGCTGTGGCCCCGAACTTCCACATTAAACGACGAAGTGCCATCTTTATCCGAATGAAGAAAGGAACCTACCAGTCCCTCTGCCATATATTGCGGAAAGAC
>NC_044931.1:11160567-11161994 GCF_003576645.1 Ipomoea triloba | reverse complement strand
CTAGTTTAGACTAGCGCTACTTAGCTATTCATATAGTTCTTGTTGAAGCCGTTGTGCGTGAGTATAAGTCTAAAGACTATAAGCGTCTTCCTTGGTTTAGGACTACTTTTTTGTATAAGTTGGCTTAGAGAATAGCTTTTTTTATAGAAGAAAGACGGATTTTTCATTATTTACAGCGGTAAGCGGGTTCTTTCTAGAACTGTTTTTTCAGTTCAAGCCTATCATAGAAAAAACTCTTTCAAGCCTTTTAAGTCAAGCTTCTTGTAAGAAAAAAGCCCCTTTACTAGTAGAGGCAGAACGAAAAGTCGGAAAGCTGTCAGTATTTTTCGGTAAGTCAGTGTTGCAAGTCTTCTGGTCCGAACAGAGTACAGACCCGGAAGCCTGTGGGGAATGGGGAAGGAAGACCAGACAGAGCTTGAGCCTGAAAGAAGGAGGGAATATCGCTAAAACCGAGACTCAGGTCAAGGAGATCAATCAGATAGACGTGACTGAGTTTCCTCGTATGGAGAAAAAATCCTATCTCTTATCTCTCTAGTTCCGGAACTCTTGGTAAGCTAAGTTTATTTGAATATACCTTTAAAGAAAATACCTTTCTTTTACGCCTTATTTGTTATGAAAGCGGAAACCAACTAACTTGATCGATTCAGTGCTTGGATTAGGTCCGGGTAGAGAAGAGGTAAGGGCGGTAGGCTTTTCACTTTAGCCGTTGTTATTAAAGGCCTTACTAGTTTCAAGCTTTTTTGATCCCCTCTTTCTTTCTAGTTAGGGAGGCAGTAGATGAAAGCCTCTTCAGTAAACTCTTTCCGCTTCCGCTTCTTAATCTGGATGGCGGCTTTCGTTGGAGAAGAGAGTGTTTCAGTTACGGTTTAGGGCTAGTTAGTTACTATACGTTCGTGAAAGCAGACAGGCGCTTGACGAAAGAAAACCGTTTTCGCAGAGCGAGCAAGAAAACTCTTTTAGAGCCTGGTACCAGCCAAGCCCCCTCGACTCGGCAACAAGAGTCGGTTATGGAATAGCCTTTTAGTCGGCTTTCTCGTTCTTAAGGACTTTCTGGCCGGTAGGCTTTATAGCGGACCTGCCTTGCTGACAGCTAGGATATTACATATATAGTTGCGTTTGCCTTCACTTAGAAACTCTACGCCCCCTATTAGAGTCAGGCATGCTCTCGAAACTAGATTCACTCGTTCTTGTCTCCAGCGATTAACCTATTCCAGAGCAGTCTGGTGATTAGCCTATCCCGCACTAGTCGAAGCCTTCGTAAACTCATTGTCGGGTTCTATCGTAGTGGAGGTCGCTGTGAGGAGATCCTTGTGCCAGTGAAGATTGCTTCCGGAAATAATAAATACAAAAACCATTGCTATATTTCCAACAATCCGGATAGGCGGAAGGATCCATGTCCATCCCCAACTTCCTTTCAATCCACATCG
>NC_044931.1:11130411-11131618 GCF_003576645.1 Ipomoea triloba | reverse complement strand
CTTTCTCAATTCATCGATCGACGGCCACCCTACCTACTTTTAATGATAGATAGAAAAGGTGGAAGAGGGAATCAACTAGGAACTGGAATCTCCTGGCCCTTTCCAACCATTAAAGGTACGTGCTTATTACAGCTTAACCCATTACAGATACCACCCCGGAAATTAGGATCCCCAAAGCCGGGCTCTCTCATCGATATGCTATCGAGTATACTCTAGCTATTTTAGAGAGAGGGGAGAAATCCCTATCTTCTCTCGCCCTACTACTCATATTAAAAGCGCTACTTGCCTATTGACAGAAGTCATCTCCGAAAAAGCAGCTGTTCGCCCTAAACTCGCTTTGTTTGTTGATGTCACAAGGGCTTGAAGAGGAATTGCCCGATTCGATGTTGGAGCTGCGTAGCTTCCTTACCTTACCAATGAAGCCTGAGATTAGAGTCGGAATCGGTGTCTTTCCGCTCCCCTTTCTTCTTGCTGGGGTTGGCTACTCAATCAATAGCGTCCGTGAAGTGATTGATGTTCGATTGGGCTTGAAGCCGCTCTTCTTGCTTTCTTGGTTGATGAAAGATAGGTTTGAGTGCCCGTTCTTCTCGAAGCTGGAAAGAGGGCTTTCGGAGACCTTCTTCCGTCTACCCTTCGCCTAGCGGCTAAGCTCGGAGACCCGGACCTTTAGTTTGTCAACTCAGCGCTGAAACCCTGCTAATCGACTAATGCTTGGAGTTGGCGTCAGAAGATGAAGGTTCAGACTCGGATCCCCTTCTTCAACTATCAGTAGTCATCTCTATGACACTTCTATACCGACATGACAGGGCAGGTCGGGTAGAGGGAAAGAAAGAATCGATGCTATTGATCAAACCCCTGACCTTTCCACTAAGCTCGTTGACCCAAGACTAAGCGCTTTGAGACGACCTAAGAGAATGAGTGGCGCAACTACCTCCTAGTCCAGTCCTGGGCTTATGATACCGTATGGAGCCACTGTCGAAAGTCTAGTTTAGCGGGGAGGAATTTGTCTTTGAAGTCCTATTCTATAGGGTTGTCCTGCAAGGAAGATAAAGCATTTGAGCCTCTGGCCTGTCGCATTTCCCTCTTTTGCCTCTGGAGAAATGCTCTATTTCAGCTTTTGGCCCCTCGGGTACTATTTTCCCCGTAGGCTTTCCAATGGCGTGTTTCCGGCACGCCCCATCGTCCCTGGCTGGTCTACCCTGCGAGC
>NC_044931.1:11128858-11129411 GCF_003576645.1 Ipomoea triloba | reverse complement strand
AGTAGACCCAATACAATGTGTGCGTGTGGCTGTCGATTTCAAATCAAACTAATACATGTCGTAGTCACTGCAGAGTTTATTATATTATTACTTTATAATGTAAAAATTCAATTATCAACCATCATTTATATTCATATTTACATCCAATACTATCAACAAACTACAAGTATATATACAAATCCAAGTAAAATTATATTTTACATGAAACATTAATCAATTCTCATGAATAATAACGATAATGTCAAAGATTATGATTTACAAATTTCATTTGTTTCGATCTTGAGATATAAAATTTACTACCATAGCTACTAAAAGTAATTAACGTTCAACATGACATTAATCTCAATTCTGAAATCCAATATTAACTCATATTTTTAAGATTATTTTTTGCATTCGCATATTTCAAAAAATATTTTTAATAGCTGTTTTTATTAATTGTATCTTCAGTTATAAATTTCAAATGTCATTATATAATCAAACTTATAAATCAACATAGGTCTTTCATAAAAAAAAAGCTTTATTTAATAATAGTAACACATCTTAGCATCTTAAC
>NC_044931.1:11126924-11127858 GCF_003576645.1 Ipomoea triloba | reverse complement strand
GCCATGTCGAATGGAGCGTGCTATACTTTGTAGTGAGTCTTTTGAATTCAAAATTTATTATTCTGTTTTTGGATTTATGTTTTACTAAAATTCTGTTTGTAATTCAATTGTTTATCTTTTTTGTGTATGGATTTTGTCTCTTGCAGTATTGATTTACATAGGGTTTTGATAATTCGTATTAATTGTTTGAGGGTTTTGGAGTTCCTGAGTCAATCGGGACAGTCTGCTTTCAATATAAGGATAGAGGGTTCTGATAATTCATATTAATTGTTTGTGGGTTTTTGAGTTCCTGAGTTCATCTGTATTATTTTGACAATTGACAGTATGCTTCCAATATAAGGTTATTCGTTATTCATCATTTTGAATTTAAAAATTCTGTTTTTTTTTTCGGATTTATGTTTTACTTATTACTTCGTAATGCAATTGTATATCTTTTTTGTGTATGGATTTTGTCTCTGGCAGTATTTATTTATAGAGGGTTTTGAAAATTTGTTGTGGTTTTTTTTTTTTCTTATTTTTATTTTTATAGGATTTATGTTTTACTAATTACTGTTCGCAATTCAATTGTATATCTTTTTTGTATATGGATTCTGTTTTGTTCTGTTTTTTTTGTTGTTTTTATTTTTATAGGATTTATGTTTTAATAGTTACTGTAAGTAATTCAATTGTATATCTTTTTTGTATATGGATTTTGTCTCTGGCAGTATTTATTTATATAGGGTTCTGATAATTTGTAATAATTATTTGTGGGTTTTTGAGTTCCTGAGTCAGTAATGATTTATAGAGGGTTCTAATAATTCGTATTAATTGTTTGAGGGTTTTGGAGTTCCTGAGTCCATCGGGACAGTCTGCTTTCAATATAAGGATAGAGGGTTCTGATAATTCGTATTAATTGTTTGTGGGTTTTTGAGTTCCTGAGTCCATCTGTATTATT
>NC_044931.1:11125568-11125924 GCF_003576645.1 Ipomoea triloba | reverse complement strand
GTTTTAATTTTTATAAAGTTGCTGGAAATTTAATGAACATGGAAATAATTTAAGTTTCATTATTTTGATGATAGGAGGTGATTTCTAGTTGAGTGCTCGTTATTGCAAAGTGGCCCCTACGCTTAGGTATTCAAGGTACGTACAAGTCTAGGGCGACCACACCTTTTTGTCAATGACATTACATGATTGTTGATGATGTGAATTACATTATGTGGAATCATGTTTATTTTGGTGAACGAGCATGTGATTTGTGATGTTGGATTTATTGGATTAATTGTTGAACAAGCATGTTGAAATTATTATGAGTATGGATTTCATTGTCAATCATGTTGTTCAATATTTATGCATGTATGGTT
>NC_044931.1:11125167-11125526 GCF_003576645.1 Ipomoea triloba | reverse complement strand
TTATTGAATTATTGGTTGAACAAGCATGTTGAGATTATTATGAGTATGGATTTCATTGTCAATCATGTTGTTCAATATTTATGCATGTATGGTTTGTTTCACATGCAAGGGATGGATTATTTATTTGTATGCTATTGTACGGGATGTCTAGCATACTTTGAGCCAATTATTCGTACCTCGTTGTACTATTTATTTTACCACATGTGAAGGGTTAGCTCACGTAAGCCACCGCACATGTAGGGTTCAGTTGGGAATATTATGTATGAAATGAATTAGGATTTGTCGTGCAAGGGCACAACCCTCATGTTAATGTGCATGATGTGGAGTCTCACTTTGGTGAGGAGGAACATGGTAGTAAT
>NC_044931.1:11122918-11124167 GCF_003576645.1 Ipomoea triloba | reverse complement strand
TTTTTTTTTTTTTTGCATAAAATGTGTCAAATAGGCATCAATTAGCCTCTTAAACTTTTTAAAGTTTCAATTTGGTACATAAACATGCCAATTTAGTTTATTAAGACATAATTAGCTGTCAGTGACCTGTAATAACAGGTAAATGTGAATGTCACTTTTTTACTATAAAATGTGTCTAATAGGCCATCAAACTGTACCTGAAAAATCAATTAGGCACTATTACTTTCTGAAGTCGCAATTAGCTACATTAACATATCAATTTAGTTCATCAAGGCGTAATTATCTGTTAGTGACCTGTAATACCAGGTAAATGTGAATGTCACTTTTTTAGCATAAAATGTGTCTAATAGGCCATCAAACTGTACCTGAAAAATCAATTAGGCACTATTACTTTCTGAAGTCGCAATTAGCTACATAAACATATCAATTTAGTTCATCAAGGCGTAATTATCTGTTAGTGACCTGTAATACCAGGTAAATTTAAATGTCACTTTTTTTTTGCATAAAATGTGTCAAATAGGCATCAATTAGGCTCTTAAACTATTTAAAGTTTCAATTTGGTACATAAACATGCCAATTCAGTTCATTAAGGCATAATTACCTGTTAGTGACCTGTAATACCAGGTAAATGTGAATGTCACTTTTTTACTATAAAATGTGTCTAATAGGCCATCAAACTGTACCTGAAAAATCAATTAGGCACTATTACTTTCTGAAGTCGCAATTAGCTACATAAACATATCAATTTAGTTCATCAAGGCGTAATTATCTGTTAGTGACCTGTAATACCAGGTAAATTTAAATGTCACTTTTTTTNCATCGAACTTTATCTGAAAAATCAAATAGGCACATAAACCTTTTAAAATTGCGATTAGGGACATAAACATGTCACTTTAGTTTATAAGGCACAATTACCTGTTAGAGATCTGTAATACCAGGTAAATTTAAATATCCCTTTTTTTTGTTTTTTTTGTTTTTTTGCATGAAATGTGTTAAATAGGCCATCAAACTGTTCCTGAAAAATCTATTAGGCCTTCAAACTTTTTAAAGTCGCAATTAGCTACATAAACATATCAATTTAGTTTATCAAGACGTAATTACCTGTTAGTAACCTGTAATACCAGATAAATTTAAATATCACCTTTTTTTTGTTTTTTTTTTTTGCTTAAAATGTGTTAAATAGACCATCGATCTTTATCTGAAAAATCAAATAGGCACTCAAACCTTTTAAAATTGCAATTACGGACAT
>NC_044931.1:11121637-11121918 GCF_003576645.1 Ipomoea triloba | reverse complement strand
TTCTCATCAGTTTATGTCATCGACTTCTTCATGGAGAAGAAGAAAGGAAAAGACGATGTACCATTCTGGTATAGAGGGAGAAAATCAGCAACGAAGTACAAAGACTTTCAAGGAGAGAACTATCCAGAATCAACGAAGGGTGAACAGATTGCGGAGCTTCCTGATAATCCAAGCAAGCATCCTATTCCCATCCAAGGTGAATGGATCCCCAAATACGAGGAGATCCACAACGATGGGATACTGGAGTCAGGAGAAGAGTCCCGTATAAGTGGGACTCCTAC
>NC_044931.1:11121160-11121414 GCF_003576645.1 Ipomoea triloba | reverse complement strand
TGTCTCCATATCGCAATCTGTGTTCGAAAGGTAGTTCGAGAGGTACATGTTCAGTTTGCCTGTTTGCGTTATGTCTCGAAAAAGGGTAGTTCGAGAGATCACTTCAAAAGATATCAAACTGACTATCTACGTACCTCTAAATGAAGGAATAAGGAGAGTTAGGGATCAATCACTCAGGGGGAAGATCCTTAACCACAGGAGTGCTTAGATGGAGGAATAAGGAGGTTTAAGGATCAATCACTCAAAGGGAAGAT
>NC_044931.1:11118920-11120160 GCF_003576645.1 Ipomoea triloba | reverse complement strand
AGGGAGTGCGAGAAAGAAGTCATAAGGTTGGTGTTTTGGTTAGGCTGGAGTCTTAACAATGGAGTAGGCACCCGATCAACCGTGCCTCCCTAAAAAGGGAGTGCGAGAAAGAGGTCATAAGTTTGGTGTTTTGGTTAGGCGGAGTCCTGAAAATGGAGTCGGCACTCGGTCAACCGTGCCTCCCTAAAAAGGGAGTGTGAGAAAGAAGTCATAAGGTTGGTGTTTTGGTTAGGCGGAGTCCTGAAAATGGAGGCGGCACTCGGTCAACCGTGCCTCCCTAAAAAGGGAGGGTGAGAAAGAAGTCATAAGGTTGGTGTTTTGGTTAGGCGGAGTCCTGAAAATGGAGGCGGCACTCGGTCAACCGTGCCTCCCTAAAAAGGGAGGGTGAGAAAGAAGTCATAAGGTTGGTGTTTTGGTTAGGCGGAGTCCTGAAAATGGAGGCGGCACTCGGTCAACCGTGCCTCCCTAAAAAGGGAGGGTGAGAAAGAAGTCATAAGGTTGGTGTTTTGGTTAGGCGGAGTCCTGAAAATGGAGTCGGCACTCGGTCTACCGTGCCTCCCTAAAAAGGGAGTGGGCGAAAGAAGTCATAAGGTTGGTGTTTTGGTTAGGCCGGAGTCCTAACAATGGAGTAGGCACCCGATCAACCGTGGCTCCCTAAAAAGGGAGTGTGAGAAAGAGGTCATAAGGTTGGTGTTTTGGTTAGGCCGGAGTCCTGAAAATGAAGTTTGCACTCGGTCAACCGTGCCTCCCAGAAAAGGGAGTGTGAGAAAGAAGTCATCAGGTTGGTGTTTTGGTTAGGCCGGAGTCCTAACAATGGAGTAGGCACCCGATCAACCGTGCCTCCCTAAAAAGAGAGTGCGAGAAAGAGGTCATAAGTTTGGTGTTTTGGTTAGGCGGAGTCCTGAAAATGGAGTCGGCACTCGGTCAACCGTGCCTCCCTAAAAAGGGAGTGTGAGAAAGAAGTCATAAGGTTGGTGTTTTGGTTAGGCGGAGTCCTGAAAATGGAGTCGGCACTCGGTCAACCGTGCCTCCCTGAAAAGGGAGTGCGAGAAAGAAGTCATAAGGTTGGTGTTTTGGTTAGGCCGGAGTCCTGAAAATGGAGTCGGCACTCGGTCAACCGTGCCTCCCTAAAAAGGGAGTGTAAGAAAGAAGTCATAAGGTTGGTGTTTTGGTTAGGCCGGAGTCCTGAAAATGGAGTCCGCACTCGGTCAACCGTGCCTCCCTGAAAAGGGAGTGTGAG
>NC_044931.1:11117359-11117920 GCF_003576645.1 Ipomoea triloba | reverse complement strand
ACAGGTAATTGACCTGTTATTACCGGTCATTTGGATTTTCCAGCGACCGGCGACACTTTCCGGCCACCGACGACACAGTCCGGCGACCGCCGACGACCGAATCGTCCCGGTTGCCATCTCCGGCGAATGGCCGCCTTCTCCGTGAAGAAGGCAACCAGAAATGGCCGCCTTCTTCACGGAGAAGATCTGGTCACCTTCTCCGTGAAGAAGGTGACCAGAACTGTGGTCGCCTTTTCCGTGAAGAAGGCCACCAGATCTAGTCGCCTTCTTCACGGAGAAGGCGACCAGAGTTCTGGTCGCCTTCTCCGTGAAGAAGGCGGCCATTTCTGGTCGCCTTCTCCGTGAAGAAGGCAACCAGATCTGGTTGCCTTTTTCACGGAGAAGGCGGCCATTCGTCGGAGACGGCGACGATTCGGTCGTCGCCGGTCGCCGGATTGTGTCGTCGATGGCCAGAAAGTGTCGCCGGTCGCTGGAAAATCCAAATGACCGGTAATAACAGGTCAATTACCTGTTCGTGGGCTTCATTGCCTTATTTTGACATGTTTGAGGGTCTAATTGCAC
>NC_044931.1:11115856-11116359 GCF_003576645.1 Ipomoea triloba | reverse complement strand
TTCAGATGGAGACTTTGTAGGGTGTAAAATAGATCAAAAAAGTACCTCCGGGATATGCCAGTTCTTAGGGGGAAAACTAGTATATTGGTTTAGCAAAAAGTAAAACTCCATTGCTACAAGCACTACTGAAGTTGAATATATCGCAGTAGGGAGTTGTTGTCCACAAATTCTGTGGATGAAGCAACAGTTGAAGGATTATGTAATAAATTACGAGGACGTTAGTATTTTCCATGATAATACTAGCACAATTACAATTTCTCAAAATCCTTTACTTCATTCAAGGACAAAGAATATTGATGTACGACATCATTTTATTCGTGACCACGTCGAAAAGAAGGATGTAAGAATCAATCATATCTCTACAAAAAATCAAATTGTCAATATTCTCACAAAACCGTTGTTTGAAGCTTTGGAACTTTAAGGAACGAAATGGGGATGATTGAGTTCAGCTAAGTATCAAAATTCTTTTTCTTATGAATTAATTTTTAATTTATTGATTTATT
>NC_044931.1:11114296-11114856 GCF_003576645.1 Ipomoea triloba | reverse complement strand
AAAAGAAAAAAACAACTTGGCATTATCCATCTGTCCCTTCCGAAACATCCCAGTATCCTCTCCACCCCCCACCAAAAAAAAAAAAAAGGAAATACTCTATTACTCTATGTATTTCTTCTAGCACATTAGCAAGTGACTGATGAAAAGTAACAAGGAAATAAGTTTAGTGTGTGACCATGCTAATTATAAACTATAATTATGTTAAAATCAAGTGCATGATTGTGAATAAGATATAATAAATTATACATTTAATACTTAATACACAATATTTCATATGAAAATTATAATTAGGATGCTTTTGATGGGGCTGAGAAGTACTCAGGATCATTTTTCATATGAAAATTCCTTTCTCAGTTTTCAATTCCCTGTTTTCTGTTTAGAAAACTTGTTTACTAAAACTTATTTTTTCAAATTTATTTTTTCAAATTAACGTTATAAAATTAACAATAAGTTTAATTTCGAATTATTTTTAGACCTTATATTTAAAATATTTTAAAATATATTTGATTTAAATAGAATAAATATATATTTTACTTTGAAGTCCAATATATGTAAAAAAA
>NC_044931.1:11112772-11113296 GCF_003576645.1 Ipomoea triloba | reverse complement strand
GCAAGATGAATGTGAAGTTGATGACCCAATGTTGGATTTCCTGTGTATCATAGCCTCTTGAGGTTGTGTTTGCTTCAAGTTGGTCACAGTTTCCTGAAAAAATAAAACAAGAAATAGCTTCATAATAGATCCACAGACTACAAGCAATACACTATGCCCACCACTGCCAATTCAACCACATGCTAAATGACTACAGGCCTAAAAGTTTGAATGGTGGATGACATTACTGAGAGATCAAAACAGTAAATAGCTTTATTACCCTAAATCAGGGAACCAGTATACAAGGCTTACATTGCAATAAGGTCTGTAGAAGTAGTTATTTCTTTGTTATGAAAACAAAGAAATTAGAAATACCCTGGAGGAAGGTGAAAACAGTAGGGGGAATAGAAAGGGTGCAAAGGTTTTCAACCATAGAAAAGAATCCTTACTACAAATGCCCATCAGAGAGCCGACCTACAACAATGTTCCTCTAAAATACCCTTTTCGAATTCCTAAATCACCTGCTTGATATCATTGTCCCCTAA
>NC_044931.1:11110387-11111772 GCF_003576645.1 Ipomoea triloba | reverse complement strand
AGTTAGGTTGAGATAACATAAGTCTCATTTCAATCTTTGGATCCTTATGAGTCCGGTAGTCTGCATGCCTTTGAGTGAGTTAGGTTGAGACAACCTATGTCTCATTTCGATCTTCGGATCCTTATGTGTCCGGCAGTCTGTCTGCATTTGAGTGAGTTAGGTTGAGATAACCTAAGTCTCATTTCGATCGTCGGATCCTTATGAGTCCGGCAGTCTGTCTGCCTTCGAGTGAGTTAGGTTGAGATAACCTAAGTCTCATTTCGATCGTCGGATCCTTATGAGTCCGGCAGTCTGTCTGCCTTCGAGTGAGTTAGGTTGAGATAACCTAAGTCTCATTTCGATCGTCGGATCCTTATGAGTCCGGCAGTCTGTCTGCCTTCGAGTGAGTTAGGTTGAGATAACCTAAGTCTCATTTCGATCGTCGGATCCTTATGAGTCCGGCAGTCTGTCTGCCTTCGAGTGAGTTAGGTTGAGATAACCTAAGTCTCATTTCGATCGTCGGATCCTTATGAGTCCGGCAGTCTGTCTGCCTTTGAGTGAGTTAGGTTGAGATAACATAAGTCTCATTTCAATCTTTGGATCCTTATGAGTCCGGTAGTCTGCATGCCTTTGAGTGAGTTAGGTTGAGACAACCTAAGTCTCATTTCGATCTTCGGATCCTTATGTGTCCGGCAGTCTGTCTGCCTTTGAGTGAGTTAGGTTGAGATAACCTAAGTCTCATTTCTATCTTCGGATCCTTATGAGTCCGACAGTCTGTCTGCCTTTGAGTGAGTTAGGTTGAGATAACCTAAGTCTCATTTCGATCTTCGGATCCTTATGAGTCCGACAGTCTGTCTGCCTTTGAGTGAGTTAGGTTGAGATAACCTAAGTCTCATTTCGATCTTCGGATCCTTATGAATCCGGCAGTCTGTCTGCCTTTGATTGAGTTAGGTTGAGATAACCTAAGTCTCATTTCGATCTTCGGATCCTTATGAGTCCGGCAGTCTGTCTGCCTTTGAGTGAGTTAGGTTGAGATAACCTAAGTCTCATTTCGATCTTCGGATCCTTATGAGTCCGGCAGTCTGTTTGCCTTTGAGTGAGTTAGGTTGAGATAACATAAGTCTCATTTCAATCTTTGGATCCTTATGAGTCCGGTAGTCTGCATGCCTTCGAGTGAGTTAGGTTGAGACAACCTAAGTCTCATTTCGATCTTCGGATCCTTATGTGTCCGGCAGTCTGTCTGCATTTGAGTGAGTTAGGTTGAGATAACCTAAGTCTCATTTCGATCTTCGGATCCTTATGAGTCCGACAGTCTGTCTGCCTTTTATTGAGTTAGGTTGAGATAACCTAAGTCTCATTTCGATCTTCGGATCCTTATGAGTCCGGCAGTCTGTCTGCCTTTGAGT
>NC_044931.1:11108470-11109387 GCF_003576645.1 Ipomoea triloba | reverse complement strand
TGCAGCCACAACATCTGTAACTGCAGTACCTGCATTAAAAGCTATAAGTTAATATTACACTTATAGAATAAGAATTCTTGAAAAAGGTTGAACCCTTACCAACTATCTCATTCAATTCTGTTGGAGCATTCTCAAAATTTTCGACAGAAGTATGATATGTACTCTGTGCACTATCCCTTAACGGTGATAGGTGAATCTCATCCCAAAAGGAAGAATTATCTTGAGATGAGGAATGAGTAGTACTTGCCATTTGCAAAAGGTGCAAATGAAGTAAACGAGTAATAAGTCTAGAACGGAAAATGCTCAGAAGTGAATGTGAGCGATAGAATGGCAAAAAGGGAATAACGAATAATGAATTTATAGCAATAAGCAATCAGTATTAGAATGCTAATACTGTTTAAACCGATTGAGTATTTCAAAGTCAGTTGTCCCGTGAAAAGATAACAATTACTGCATCTTACTGTTTACAACGATTGCGGTTTTCAAAACATCTTTAGGGAATACTGATTTGTCGGGGCTACCATTGATTTGGACTAAATATTGATAAGTCAGATTTGAAATAATATGAATAAGACATCGTATATATGTCAAACAGTAGTCTCCCTATTTGCATGATTATTTTATGAAGCATGCTTAAATGAAAATTTTCAAATTATATGGGAGTCTAATTTGATATACTACTGTTTATGAAATCTGACATACTGCATACAATGAATATTCCCCTTACATCTAGTACGTGGTGAAAATTGAACATTTCCCAAATCTGTGTTTTATCAATATGCAGTCTATTTTATTATCACATCATTGCGTATCTCTACGAGCTATTAAATAAAGCTAGGTATACATGTTGATTATAAATATCCATGTATTGTATAAAAACCTAGAGCCCATGATATAAGATCATTTGATACGCTGAC
>NC_044931.1:11104618-11107470 GCF_003576645.1 Ipomoea triloba | reverse complement strand
TATATATATATATATATATATATATATATATATATATATATATATATATATATATATATATATATATATATATATTCCTGTGCGGCTGTGTGGTTACGCTCCTTAAGCATTACAATGGTGCACCTTAAACACACAAACCATGCACCTTAAGCACACAAATAAAGCACCTTAAAAACACAAACCACGCGCATCTAAAGCTTTAGGCCGACACACCTTAAGTACACAAACCACGCACCTTAAGTACACAAATCATGCACCTTAAGAACACAAACCACGTACCTAAGGTTTTAAAATGGCGCACCTTACGTTTTAACAACTCACGCACCTTAAGCATACAAACCACGCACCTTAAGAAGGAAAACAACGCACATTAGGCAGGAAAATCGCGCACCTTAAACTTTAGGTTCACTCACCTTAAGTTTCAACACTGATGCACCTTAAGCATACAAACCACGCACCTTAAGAAGGAAAATCACGCACCTAAAGCAACCGCATAATCGCATTTGAGAATGTCAACCGCACGGGAGCTCATTTATATATGTGTGTGTGTCAATGTGTGTATATGTGTGTGTGTGTCCCTAATCAGGTGAGAACATGTTGACAAATCTAAACCATTGATCTAGTAGATCTAACAATTTAAAATAAACAAACTTTGTAATATTTATGAAAAATACCCCGCTCATTTTAAAAATTTGTAATATTTATAAAAATGATCCCGCTCTTTTTTTACTTGAATTCTCATCCATTAGATCTTGCAGATCAATGGTTTGGATTTGTCCGCACGTTCTCACCTAGGGAAATGGTTCTCATATATATATATAGGATCAAATGAGAATGCTCATCCTTAGGTGAGGACGTGAGGACTAATCTTGTGCGTTCATTTTTTTTATTTGGATGATCCAGATTTGATTTCCTAAGATTACATGGATTGATTTTTTTTTATATAAAGTGGGGGTAGTAGTGTAATTTTCTATTTTTTAAGTGTGAACACAATGGATAATCCATGGCCAAATTGGTTTCCCATTTTCTTGGATCATCACTATTGTGATTTGGAGCTACGATTTTTTCATCATTAATCAAGTATTCGCCCATGCAATATGATCAATATTGTTTTAATTTTTTCGCTCGTTCTTTTGAGTATAATATTGCCTAGAGAATACAAAATATTCAATTGTATCATTGTTCTTTGATTTTGAGAGTATTTATAGAACAATTTTAATAGTCAAATAACAGCATGTATTTTATTCAAAATTATAAATTACCGATATTATAAATTACGTTGCAAAAAATATATGTACTGTATTATGACGATTAATAATTTTAATCTACAATTATATTACGAATAGGAAAGTAGGGAAGAATATATTTTATTAGGAAATTCTATTATCATATTTGAATTTAAAATTGTAGTACGAATATGAATTGTATTACCATATTAGTTTTTCACGAGCATTGCGCGAATGAGATAATGTCCAATGTTTATTTTTAAATAAGTATTTCAAAGTATATCAATGCAAGATTATATAAGAGATGCTCATGCATATGTAATTGAATGTTGAATTTGTTTATTTAAATTGGTAATTCAAAGTTTATGAATGCAAGATAATATATGAGAGATTGATTATAATTGTCACTAAAATAAATATTTGTAATTTTGTAAAAACGTTAATCTAAATACTTAGTCTAACAATGATAGTATAAATAAATACTACTTTTTCATTTGAATTTCTCTAAATCTTTTTAATTCTCTTTTGGGTAGCATTGTCATTGTATTTATCTTCAGTACTTGTTATTTATTTATTTATTTATTAGTATTTGGTAATGTGTCATGTTGAGTTATTGTGGTAGTATAGAGCCTAAAGGGCAGCGTCTACAATGAGATTATGACATAGAAAGTTGCGAATTTGTCTCGTGTTTGTATATATGACTGAGATCTTAGTTGCATTATGAACTCTTGATCTTGCAAGCGCCTATTGATATTTGACAGTGTGGTAGTTTTTCCCCCTACATGTTTCATGTGTTGTGAGATGTGTGTCGTACATTCTCATGTGAAAGTATTGAACAAAATATTAATATTTATTATATTTGTAGAAGGTTAATGAGTAGTACATTTTGTTTTAGTTTTATAACTTGTTTACTTGATAGTAACAGCAATAACTTTGCAGGTAGTCTGAATACTGATGTTGCAATATGTCCAGTTTCATCAACAGGTTTTACATCCATTTTGCACATGATTATTTTGAAGTTCATATTTTTGCAATTAGTATGAATGAGTGTAGTACTTGATTTTGTGTGTCTGCTGTGTTGGATATTTATATAGTAATGGAGATTAATGTTTCAGATGTCTACCATGCAAGCTTAAATAATATTTGGAGTTGTGGAGTAATAAATATTATTTAGTTTGGTAGAGATGATTTTGGGATGCTCGAGAGGTCTCGAGAGATGCGCGAGAGGTTATGCGAGAGGTGCGAGAGTTCGGTCCTTGGAAGTTCAAAGAGCTTTGCGAATTATATCTCGCGGGAGTTCTTGGTGTTCAAACACGGCATGGATTTTCCATGATGTACATAAGCAGCAATGTCTCGCACACATATATGGGTCTGTTGCTTTACATCTTGCACGTCTCGAATTTGGATATATAGGCCTTTACCTCTCGAAGGCATGAATCTCTATTTTGGTAATGTTTAGTTACTTTGCACGTGAGTATCTATATATATATATTTTTTTTTTTGGTTCAGGTGCGCCCGTGCGGTCACACACCACTCAATGTTAAGAAACACACCACAATGCATATTAGTGCATATTTGTGTGGTGTGTTTCTTAACATTGAGTGGTGTATTTCGTAACATTGAGTG
>NC_044931.1:11102986-11103618 GCF_003576645.1 Ipomoea triloba | reverse complement strand
ATGTTTGATGGCCTATTTGATACAGTTTATGCAAAAAAAAGGTGACATTTATATTTACGTGGTATTACAGGTCACTAACAGGTAATTATGCCTTGATAACTTAAATTGACATTTTATGTATCTAATTGCAACTTTAAAAAGTTTGAGGGCCTAATTGACTTTACAGATAAAGTTTGAAGGCCTATTTAATACAGTTTATGCAAAAAAAAGGTGACATTTATATTTACGTGGTATTACAGGTCACTAACAGGTAATTATGCCTTGATAACTAAATTGCTATGTTTATGTATCTAATTCCCACTTTAAAATGTTTTAGGGCCTAATTGACTTTACAGATAAAGTTTGATGGCCTATTTGATACAGTTTATGCAAAAAAAAGTGACATTTATATTACCTGGTATTATAGGTCACTAACAGGTAATTATGCCTTGATAACTAAATTGACATGTTTATGTATCTAATTCCCACTTTAAAATGTTTTAGGGCCTAATTGACTTTACATATAAAGTTTCATGGCCTATTTGATACATTTTAAACAAAAAAAAGTGACATTTATATTTACCTGGTATTGCAGGTCACTAACAGGTAATTATGCCTTGATAACTAAATTGACATGTTTATGTATCTAATTG
>NC_044931.1:11092299-11101986 GCF_003576645.1 Ipomoea triloba | reverse complement strand
TCCCTTAATTCTTTCTGTATAGAATTGTCCTCTCAGTTCTTCCTTGAATTCTTCCCAGCCAAAGTCTGGCTCTTGCAGCAAGTCGGGCCCAGCTGTTGACCACCAGTTGTCTGCGCTTTCGTCAGATAGTACACGGCAGAGGATACTCTCTGATTTGCAGGGCAGTTGACTGCATCGAGCAGCTTGTCAAATGTCCTGATCCATTCCTCCAAGATTACCGGGTCTTCCTCACCCGCATAATATGGTGGCTGCCGGCTCGCTATGGCCTTTGCAAAGTCGACTCGCGGCTGCCTGTTATGTTGATTCTGGACTTGTTGAGCCATCATGAATCCCGCCATTTGTTCCATTGCGAGAGCCATACGATCCATTGCTGGTATCTCGTCGCCCTGACCGACAGGTACATTTCGTCTAGGCGGCATCTTCACCAAACGACAGTTTCAAGTTAGTCTTTGAAGCATAAAGCTTTTAAGGAGTTAGCTAGCTACGCTGTTAGTATAGCAGCTACTTAAGTACTATCCAGAAATCCCCAACATTCACCTTGTTAGGCTCATCAACCAAGTAACTCAACTATGGCATAATAGTTAGGAACGCACTACCATCGTGCTTACTCATAACAATCATAAGCAATGATTAACGCACATAAAGTCACACAAGCATTAATCAAGCATTATAGAGTCAGGAGATCTCCCGAAATACAGATGATGGAGTGCCCTTCTTGACGCTGCCTGGTCTCCAGCTCCGCTCCAGAACTCACACCTAGGCTCGGTCTAGCAAAATTAGGCTGACTCAAACTTGGGTTCTGAAAATCGAATTCTCCGAATCTCCAACCTAGACCTACAACGAGGCCATACAACCTAGGTTTCGACCTAATTCCCAAAGGTTCAACCTAAGCTCTGATACCACTTTGTAACACCCCGGACCTACCTTCCCGTACATCCGAGGCGTTACCGCCACACCTGGAGAGAGAATTCTATCGTTCCTCAATAGACCTCACTCTAGGTGCACAGGCTAAAGGAGTTATTCTCATCACAACAACCACTCAACAGATCTTACAATTTTCAGACATGTTAATAGATGAAGCTTCATTTGGCAGGATTCATAATTTTTCCAAAATACATACATAGGAAGCCTCTCGGGCTTTAAAAAAAATAACAGGGTCCGACCTAAAAGCACTGGTTATGCCTAGCCATTACTACGGCTACAAAAAAATTTATGTACACCAAAAACAAATTCCCCAGAAACTCCTAAAGATCCGACGTCTAGTCAAGCATGCGGTACACAGGGCCGGTGAACTCTCCCCAGACCAGGTGCTACTCCCCCTCATACCAAGTAATATGGTCCAAAAACCGAGAAGTGGTTATGACCATCGACCACTCCTCCCAAACATCCCGAGGGCTAGGGTCCCAAGGGTAGGGGTAGTGCACAATGAACTCTAGGGGATCGCTACCCTCTAACGGCTCTATGGGGTAAAAGCCGTAAGCAGCCTGGATCTCGTCCATAACCGGGCAAGAGTAAAGCGGGGCCGACGGAGCCATAGGAGTATCTGGGTGCGTGGGGGCCTCAGGAGCATAACCGGGTGCATACGGGTCTTTGTAACACCCCAATTTTCAACTCTTACTTGTATTACAAAATCACTGCTAATGCGTCGCGGAAGCTTACATCTAACCAGCAGAAAACTGGGTGTTACCGCCACGCTTAGGTATCTCTCCTATACCTAAACATTAAGGCTAAACTTACAACCTCAAAATACAACATCAACATCAAACTTAATACATATGGAAATAACCCTTCCAAGGTGTCTATTCTAGGATAGAGTAGACCTCAACCTGTACCTCCATCCTATTCATGTTCACCTGCAAAAATCATTTTAACACAAAAACAAAGGGGTGTATCCCAAAATTAGCATAAGCTAAGTAAGTTCCATTTCACCCCGTAAAATATAGGCTTGGGTTTTATGATTTTCAACAATCATATTCTCTCCCAAAAAAAAATCGCATATATATATATATATCATTTGTCTCATAATCTTCATAAGATATTTTCCCAAAATACATGTGGAGATAGCCTTTTCCAAAATAACATATTTGTCAAGGAGGATTAGATACCAATAAAAACCAATATTCTACCAATACTCCACCAATACTCCACCAATAGGACCGCAGCCCTAGATTCTCATATATTTTCCAAAAAGTTTGTGAGATTTCCGGCTCACTCCGATATCAAGTATTCTTATCCTCCAAGACTAAATATGTACATATAATTCCAAAATATCAATTCCTCATGATAAATATCTTCTTCAAAAATATATAATTTCTCAAACACATTTTTCTCCACAATAACTCACTCCATAAGAATATATCATTCTTAGTACATATATGTATATAACACCAAAATTCCAAGCCAAGCATTTACTCAACACACGGGTTTGACCCGTAAAAATCCATTCTCGATAATTCGAGAATCACACACATAATATGCAATGAACTTGTGATCACATGAACATTCTTATGCACATAATTTTGTAAAACACATAGTTTTGTTATCATAGCATACCATATATGAATATACATATATATGGGGTAAATAATAATTTTAGTGAACATGAAATCTTACCTTCAAAGTCCCCAGTTATTATCAACACTTTGAATCACCTATTAACCACTTTAATATCAAATCCTGCGAATTAATCATTTCATCATATAATCCTCTTTAAAACAAGATTCATAATTAGCTATAATCCACCGCCAACATACAATTTTTATTCTTATTTCAACACTAATCGAAGTTCATAATCTATGAACCAACATAACATCAATATCGAAATTTATCCATTAATAACACCATATATAGCTTAAATCATCATTTCTTACCAACAATATCAATATTCCATCATCAATTCTTCAACTCATATTTCGTAATCCATGTACCCAAAATACACTATTATGCAAATTAACCGTAAATCATCATCAATTAACATAAATCATAGCTTTAAGGAGCTAAATACCTCAACTTTCTACCAAAACCCTAGGTAGAATACATCATCAATATCAACATATTTAACAATTCTTTTCCTAGATTCATGTTCTAGGGAAGGAAACAAAGCTTTATAACCGAATAGATTTAGAATTTACCGAAGAATGATGAATTTGTGAAGAAATTGGCCATGGAGTCAAGCTTGAAGATGAAGAAGATGAAGCTATTTTTTTTTTCCCTTTTCCTTCTCTCTCTCTCTCTCACGAAATGAAAGGATGGGAATGAAGAAAATGAAATTGCTTCTTCTATCATGAGTTTCTAAGTTTTTTTTGTTGAAGGTTTTGAATAGATTTATGGTTACGTTCCTGCTAAGTCTCAAGTAATCTCTAACATGTAGAGAAGTTAGGAAGTGGTTTGAGAGTCTTGTTGTCATGCCCCGGAGAGGCTTTTAGTTTTCTCTCACCTTTGGTCCTAATTCTCCACTGCTTTTAGAGACTCCCCGATTTGGTATCAGAGCCAGCCATATCTCTTTATTCAAAACCTTCATATTTCCCAAAAATATGTCTTCCTCTTCAGCTTCTACATCCACATCTATTGTACCCAGCCGTTCTTCATTTTCATTAGAAAAACCTCATTTCAAAAAATCTCTCTCTTCTAAGATGGATTATCTCTATGAGATAAATTATCTTAAAGAGGACCAAAAAATAGAAGAAACCCACCTGCCCCTTCTGAATCCATACTCTGCTTTCAATAAAAGAAACCAATCCAATTTTCTGGTTAAATCCCTTAAAGCTATTTACCAGAAAAGGTCTTTAGTTCCTAAAGAATACATCTCAGCCTCAGCCATGAGCAGATGTCCCATATATTCCACCCACCAAGAACAGTTCATTACTCTTGAAATCCCTGATGAATTCCCGGCCATTTGGAGGAGAGAAGGATATACCCATATCCACTTTGGAGCAATCCGTTTTGCCATAACCTATCATGGCAGAAAGGGTCAACCCGTAGTTGCCAAGCTATGTCTCCTTGATTCCAGGTACTTAGAGTACCAACATGCATTGATAGCCACCATGGAAGTCACACTTGATTCTGGCACTGTCTGTGCTACTGTTTACCCAAATTTTAACGTATCCTTAGAAGATCCACATCTTCTAGATATGTTTAAAATCCAAGTCCATATTGTTGGAGCTAAGCATGCTGAGCAAGATGCTATTGAAGCCACTGTCCACTACCAGATGTCTTATCGATTGCAAGACCATGCTTTCGATATGAAAATTCCAGGAGGAGGAGAAGCTCTCATCCTAGTCACTGATGAACAGAGAAATGTTACCTGCACTAAGGTTCCCAGGAGATGTAAAAAGAGGAGTTGATCCAAGTTATCCCTGACACTTGGATATCCAACTATGAGAAGCTGCACCAGAACAGAAGGCCAATCGAATCCAACGAGGCAACCATCAGCAGGCGAAAAGATGGTACCGTTGGAATCTCATTCAATCATGCTCATCTAAAAAGAACAGAATTTCTACCATCCATCAATATGGTAGAAGAGGCTAGAGAAAGACAAGAGGAGCATGTCCAGGAGATCCTTGACTATGACCCAGACGATGATGATGCAGAACCAGTTTTCCTTGGTTACGGAAAAACAGGAATGAGTGAAATTGTTCATTCGTTCGACCAATTTGGTAAACCAGTTTTCTGGTTTAAGGATCCCATCTCAAATCACTGTTTCTTTGATTTGTGTGAAGATGATTGTAAGCAATGCTACCCAACAAAGGAGCCACAGAGGAGACCCAGCTGCAAGCCCTCTGGAAGGAGAAGATCCAGAAGTAAGGATGATAGTGATGATGAAGATCCGCCGTCACCACCACCTGTGCCCCTGCAAAGAAAAAAGAAAGCTCTTAAGTGCTATGAGCAAGAGTACTTAAGAAAGGAGCCCACAATAGTACCAGCTTCACCAGCCATCCCAGCAATGGTGATCTCAGAGTCCTATGAGGAAGACTTTCCCCCTTTGGAAAGTTTTCAGCGAGGAGGTTGTATGCATGCACCAAAGATCCCAGCTCCTAATGAAGTATTACCAACAGGCCAGTTAAGAGGACAACCATCCATTGAGCAGACTTTAAACTGGCAAACGGAGAACGCCTTAGCTCAAAACCGCACCCTCAAATCAATTTCCAACAATCTTGTTGAGCTAAGCCACAAATCTGGAGAATACTATTCAAAGATTGACTCAAGGATCCAGATTTTGGAGAAAAGATTGGAGCAGATCCCTTTTGAGAGACCTTCTTATGGTCAATCCCTTCAAGCCCATTTTCAGTACCAAGCCAACGAAACTGCTTCTATCCGGAGCATGATAGATCAGTTGAGATCCGAGATCAGGCCCAAACAACCTTACCAACCCAATTTGTTTGAAACACCCCAAAAATACCCAGCTACCTCTACTCCAACACCATTTTACCAAACCAGTTCCTTAACAAGTTCGTCTTTCCAGTCTGGAAACCCTATGTTTCCTCCTACAGACTCTTCCATTCTAGATGAGTACCATAGGAGAAATAAGCCTAAACAAAAGAATCCACAACCCCCCCCACAACCAACTTTGCCTTTACCCACATCTCAAGCCCAACCTGATTCTCAAACAAGTTTGTTCTCTGCTTGGAAAATTAGAAATCCATCTCACCCTTTACACCAGCAAGTTTTTAGACCTTTCACCATTTCAGAACAAACTACCACTCCGTCCCAGCCAATTATATCCTCAAAATCAAATGACCTGTACCCTCCACCAAATACAACCCCAAATACCCAAATGATGCTCCATGAAACAATCACAGATAAGGATCTTTTTGATTCTGTTATCAAAGGTCCAGACCCACCTGAGAGAAATCTACCAGTCATGGAAGCTTATAGTACTGGAGAAATATCAGAAGAATCTGGCTACCAATCTGAAGCAACTCAGTCAGAATCAGAAGGATATACAGATCCAGAAGGAGAAGATTCCGAGGAGTCGGAAAACCCTGCATTTATGGCAGATCCGGCAGAATCATCAACTGGTGGATACACAACTCAACAACCTGCTGATCAACCAATGGGTCATACAGAGGAAGAATACTTTGGTGTTGAAAATGCCACGGAAATGGTGATGCACAAAGGAGTAAATTATCAATTCTTTACAATTGATGATTTATCACCAGAAAAGTGGGGAGAGAAGTTTGCTGAGTTCCACACATGGATGACTACTAGGGAATCTAGTAGAACGAGATACTTTCAAAATCCTGATGGAATTTACAGCAAAGTTCACCGGAATTCTTAAAGATTGGTGGTCTAAAGCAGATGGGGCATTCAAGATGATGTTCTTAGGACTACCTCTCCAGGAAGCCGTTTCAATGATTTACTTCATATTTCTGGGTAAACATGAGGATGAAGTAGAACAGAAGAGAACAGAGTTTTTCAGAATGAAGTGCCTGTCTTATGAGAAAAGGCACTTAGAGGAACACTTCAAAAGGATGACAAAAGTTTTCTATTTTCTGGGATTTGACAACAATCTCAAGCAAGCTTTTGTTTCATCCTTACCACCCCTGCTGGCAGACAGTACAGATCAACTTATCAAAAAGAATCATGGATCCATAACACATCTTTCAACTGGGCAGATTAGGCAAGCAATATTTGAAAGCCTAGACAATATTTGCCAGATCCACAACAAGTTCCAGACCTTGAGAAAGCATGAATCAATTCTTTCCAAAGCATGCCAGAAGCCAAATCTCATAATAGGATCCTCATGCAATGGAGTGTGTGGAGACAAACCCAGAGTAAGAAAGAGAAATTTCACTCGCTTCAGGAAGAATCCTCAAAACACCCAGGAGGATCGGATGGAAGCCAAGGAGGAGATATTTCAGAAAATCCCAGAACCAGAAAGCACAACCAAAAAAGAGAAATAAAGCATCTAACAAATGCTTTGTTTGTGGAAAGCCAGGACACTACGCCAAAGATTGCAAGGAGAAGCAAGCGGCTAAAATGATATCGGAAGTCATGTCTCTTATTGATGACGATATCGCCGAAGAAGACCTGGATGGCTATCTCAGCCCAGAAGACGAACCTTCAGCAGAAACAATCTTTTCCATAGAAGATGAAGTTCCGGAAGAAGATTTTATCTCATACAACTTTGGGATAAAAGAAGATGAAGAGTTCAAAGGCACCCATGTGAAAGTACAGATCAAACACCGGTCAAGCCATTCGATGCCATAGCCCTTGTTGATACTGGAGCTCAGTTCTCAATGATGAACCCAAAGCTGTTACCTCAAGATGCATGGAGACCATCCCAGAAACGTCTTACATCAGCATCTGGAGATGATTTTGATGCAGGATTAGAGACGAAGGAACCATTGGAGATTAGCATACTTCCTAACTGCAAGATCCAAATTCATGTTCTTGGATGTGGCCTTCCAAGAAGAGATTTGCTATTAGGATTTGATGCTTTCAAGATGATGAAGGTATTGGTTCAATCACGAGGAATTAGCAAAGGCCCCTACTTCAAGCCCTATGAAGAAGATTACAGAATGTGGCAACTCAACTTCATGGATACCATCACCCAGATCAAGCAACAATTGGTGGAGCAATTATGTGCAGATTCTCATGACGAATTCATGAAGAAACACAGTAAGCCCCTATGGACCAGAGAAGAGTTCTTTATTGAACTTCCATTCAAAGAAGGAAAGGTGATCAACCCCACCAAAGCCAGCCACTCAGGAATGAATCCTCAACATCTCAAAATGGCGGTTCAAGAGTGCAAGGAGTTGCAGAAGTTAGGATTAATCACAGAATCCAAGTCCTCATGGGCATGTGAAGCATTCTATGTGAACAAGCGAGAACAAGCAAGGGGAAAATTACGACTTGTTATCAACTATCAACCCTTGAATCAATGTCTCAAAGATGTCAAATTTCCATTACCAAGAAGATCTATGATGTTCTCATATCTCCCAGGAGCCCAATGGTTTTCAAAGTTCGATCTCAAAGCAGGATTTTGGCAGATAGGAATCAAGCCAGAAGAAAGATACAAGACAGCCTTTTGTATCCCAGGATATCATCTTGAATGGAAGGTAATGCCTTTTGGTCTCAAAATTGCACCCAGTGAATTCCAGAAAGTGATGACCAAGATCTTTGAGCCAATTCTTGACAAAGCCCTCATTTACATCGATGACATCTTACTATTCAGTAAGACCATGGAAGAACACATCCAGCTGATCAAACAATTCATGGAGATATGCCAAAAATTTGGAATCATGTTATCCGAAAAGAAGATGTTACTAGCCCAGCAGAAGATCCAGTTTTTAGGCATGGATATTGACCAGGGAAAGTTTCAACCAGGAAGGCATATTGCTCAGGAGTTACTCAAATTTCCTGATGAAAACCTCACAAAGCAGCAAGTTCAACAGTTTGGTATAATTAATTATATCCGAGATTTTGTTCCCAACATAGCCCCTCATGTTAGCACTCTCACCAAGATGTTGAAGAAGTCACCACCAAAATGGAGCATAGAGCAAACCAAGGCAATCCGATGGATGAAGGAGCACACCAAGGAATTACCACCATTGCACATTCCAGCAGGTGAAGGACTCAGAATTCTACAAACAGATGCCAGTGATTACTATTGGGGAGCAATACTCCTACAGGAAGTCAAAGGAAAGAGGCTTGTTTGCGGCTACTCCAGTGGTAGATTCAAAGATGCAGAACTTCATTACCACTCCACTTATAAAGATTTTAGCCGTGAAAAATGGAATTAAAAAATTTAATTTTCATTTGATCGGTTATAAGTTTCTTATTGAGTTAGACATGTCAGCTTTTCCAAAAATGTTGCAGTTCAAGAGAAAAAAATTCCACAAGCTCAAGCTCTAAGATGGCAACAATGGTTCTAGATACAACTATGATTTCGCCATATCCCAGGAAAGAAGAATGTGGTTGCAGACTTTTTATCCAGACCACAGCAAGTTCCTCAACTCCAGTTCCAGTCCAAGATCTATGAAGTCTATATGTTCAATGAAGGAAGTTCCAGCCAGAGCACTTCATCAAATGCAGATTTTCCACCAGACATTGATGTCAACCAGTTCCCATGGAGCCATGAATACCTTGAAGAAAGAAGAACAGATTGGGAAGTCAGATTATTCAGATACTATGGAGGTCATATGCTACAACCATATGGTATTCACCCTAAATATCCATTTGCTCAAATCTTTATTGCTCAAGTTCAAGATTGGCCAGAAGAGTTAAATTGGATATTTGGTATTTATGCATGAATATCATATTTTAATGGAGTTCCACAGGCCTAGTTTTAAGAAAAGAGTTAGATCTTTCTGTTGAGAAAGATTTAATAAAATTTTAACTTGGTTTTATCCATTAAAATACTGGAAGAAGTTATGCCAAGATGGTCCAGAATTTTTCACAGTTCATCTGCATAGGGAAGTCACAGCATGGGTATCCAGATTTTTAGAAGGACATGCAGAACCATTTATGAAGATTTATGAGCAGCACATGGAATCTATCATAGTCCGAGAAGAAGACTATCCAGAATTTCAGAGGTACATTTTCGCCCAGAACAAGGTCATTCCAAAAGAAATTTGGCCCAGAGAAGGGATTCAGCCAGATGTGAGACAAGATGATGAGATCTACCATGAAGGATCAAGTCAGCAAAAACCAGTACTACTATGAGCTACACCAGACCCAGAAGGA
>NC_044931.1:11090387-11091299 GCF_003576645.1 Ipomoea triloba | reverse complement strand
GGTTTCTCAACGTCAATATAAATGGCCGAGTGATCAGACGAAACCACATCCACATTGTACACAGTAGCATGCGGGTGCAACATACACCAATCCGCTCCGGCCACAGCTCTATCTAGGCGCTCCTCCACCCAGTCATCAGTACCCCTTCCACGCTCCCACGTAAAAGGACGTCCCTTCATTCCCAAGTCCATCAGTCTACAGTCCTCCAAAGTGCGGTTAAAACCCTCAATCAATGCAAGAGGATGAGAATGAGCACCCCGTTTCTCAGCAGGAGATGCCAAGTCATTGAAATCGCCTGCCACAAGCCACGGTAACGAGGAATGATGATGTAAGGACCTTAATAAGTCCCATGATAATTGACGCCTACTCCTTTCCGGATGTCCATAGAAACAGGTTAATCGCCATGGCGCCACTCCAGAAAGTAAAATCTCAACGTCAATATGATTCTTTGAATAAGATAGTAACCGTACAGAATTTCGTTCCCGCCATAGTAGCGCCAAGCCACCACCGAGACCCCCACCATCGACATAAAAAAGGCCATCAAACTGTAATCTAGCTTTCAAACGGTCAGCATGTTCACGTCTTACTTTAGTCTCCATCAAAAAAATAAACATCGGCTTCATCTTGGCATCAATGGCCAAGACCTCTTGAACTGTACGTGGATTGCCAAGACCACGACAGTTCCAACAAATGGTACTCATAGTGATTGGCGGGACTGGGAAACACCAGCACCCGCCACCAGCAAGTTTTTTGAAAGAGTCTGAGAGTCAATGTCAACCTGCATATCAGCACCAACCTCTGAACTCTCACCATCCACACGCTTCCGCTTTTGATCAAAGACAGTAAGTTCTTTACTCATGGCGATAGGAGTCGTACCACCGTCATTGGCAAGGCCAGTCTCAGTTATAGAAC
>NC_044931.1:11088826-11089387 GCF_003576645.1 Ipomoea triloba | reverse complement strand
AGCTTTGCATGAAGATGTCGGCGATGATGATGAACACCAGTTGAGCATGGAGAACAATGGATTGGCGTACCACGGCAAACCGGTAACCCTGGCAAGCTTAGACTGAGCAGCAGCGACGAAGGCAACGGCGTAACCATACCGGCGAGCTGGTCTCCTCATCTCCGGTAAGATTCCATGGTTAGCGACGGCGAGCAGCTACGGCGGGCTAGCAGCGACAACCTCCGGCAACCTGGTGTGAACGGACAGAGATCAGAAGCTCAACCTCCACTGATCCTCACCTCATCCTCTCTTTCTCTCGTTGACAGAAAAGAAGAGGATGATAACGATGGTGATGAGCGGCGTCTCTCTCTCTCCCTCACAGACGAAACAGTAGAGAAGATGATGAGAGTATATATGCATTGTGATATTATAATGGAGATTTAGAGTATTCCTGGAAGATTGATTTGCACATATCCAAGATTTGTAATGGGCCAAATACATCAATTATGGAGCACGACTTAAATTGATTATGGAGAATTATATCGGAGATTTTGACCATACTCTGATGAGGTTTGCTTCCTT
>NC_044931.1:11087262-11087826 GCF_003576645.1 Ipomoea triloba | reverse complement strand
CATTGCTTAAATAGCCTACGTGCCATCATTATAGGCTAAGTAACGGAAACCGTTACTTCTGTTTAATACCACAACATAATGGCTATAAATGGCCTATAAACTCCACTTTATAGCTTGGAAAAGGAACTCATTCAATTAGGGTGGAGTTTTAACCTTGTTAACTAATGAATATTTCAGACATGACTTGTGTATTTGTCTGAAATTTGGTCCACCATTTCATAAAAGAGTTCTTATACCATGGATCAAGGTGGATTCTTGTCCTAAACTGTGTGTGTATATATATATATATATATTTATTCTTTAATGGTAATAATTTATATCTCTATCTTTTTTAAAGTCATTAAATAATAATATGATAATTTAATGGTAATAGAATTTATAAGAATGTAAAATATATATATTCTATTAAAATAACAAAAATTATAAATCAAAATAGATATGTCAAATTTAATTTATTATAATAAGAGAAAATTGAAATCTTCTATTCAATTAGTATTTTTGTATTATAGATATTTTAAATTTCATTTGTTTTATTTTTTGAAGTTTAATTAAAATTGTTAAAAT
>NC_044931.1:11085542-11086262 GCF_003576645.1 Ipomoea triloba | reverse complement strand
AAACTGAACACAATTAACTACAATAAAAAGCATTACATATACAGTAAAAGGCAAAATTGTAAACCCTACTTTGTGGCTTTTTCAATACAAACAAAAAGGCACCAATTAAATATATAAAGGCACTGCAAATGAACAAAGTAAACTACAATAAAAGGCACTACATATATTGTGGTCCCCAATGAGAAAGACAAAAGCATGTGGTCCCAAATTCAAATGAACAACAACGCAGTGAACAACAACCCAACACATGGACCCAAACAACTGCAAAGTTGTCCTAAAAAAACCCCCCAACCAACGACATATACAGATTACTTAAAGCAATTGCACATTATTTAAAGCCTACACAGATATCTCATGGATAGCATACATATATAAAGGATTTCGTTTCGTACCTAAGTTATTGTTCTCCATTTCCTCTTCGAAATACCTACGGTTTGCTTCGACACCGGTCTGTAGCTTCAATTGAAGTGGGTTCACTTTCTTCACTGCGATTTAGGTCTTCGAATCGCCGGAATTGCTTCGCATTTGGTCTTCGATTTGTGTATTCCGATTCCAATTAGGTCTTCGAAGGGTAGGTCACTTGTGTATACTGTCTACGACTACTGAGAAGAAGACTGTAAGAGGAGCTCTCGTGAAATGACAAAGTTGCCCCCTCTCAAACGGTCATCTAACGGGGATATTAGACGGAGGACCAAAATTGTCCCCGTTAAAATAACTCTG
>NC_044931.1:11083776-11084542 GCF_003576645.1 Ipomoea triloba | reverse complement strand
AGATCGTAGTAGACCGAGAGGAAAATGGTATTTCCTAAATCTCCCGAGAATAACCACCTTTGCAATGCAATTTTTCATTAACCATAAACACACTATGGTGCATCATGGCTCACTAGAAATTCATTTCCTAGCTTTTCCTTATTGATTTAAACAATTTTCTTTGTATCTCGTTTACTACCACATTCATTCATTCAATATTCTTTGATACTTTGTGACAATGACGCGAATGAGTAAATCCTACATATTCCATTGATTAAAGACTTGTCAAAACTTCTAATTTGACCTCCCTAGATGCCGACACAACTCGGGGTAACCCCAACAATCTTTTAGTTTAACAACCACAAAACAGCGGTAAATCAAATGGCGTCGTAGCTAGGGAGGGCAAACGGTTGATATTGACTTGTGTTTTATCTTTGGAATATTCGCAATGTTTTGACTTCAATTCACTTGTTGTTTTTACTTTGTTTGTACTAACCTCCCTAAAACAACTACTTTTTGTTCGTGTTGGAAACTTTGATTCTTTCAACATTTTTGTAGGGTGAATGCAAACGACGGCTAGGGCCAACCAAGGCCTACTCCCTCTCAATCTTGTAATAAACATAGCCACAAGGAGAAAGACAAAAAGAAAGGCCAAACCTAGGGATATCGTAGTAGACCTAGAGGAAAATGGTATTTCCTAAATCTCCCGAGAATAACCACCTTTGCAATGCAATTTTTCATTAACCATAAACACACTATGATGCATCATGGCTCACTAGAAATTCAT
>NC_044931.1:11083340-11083637 GCF_003576645.1 Ipomoea triloba | reverse complement strand
TAACCATAAACACACTATGGTGCATCATGGCTCACTAGAAATTCATTTCCTAGCTTTTCCTTATTGATTTAAACAATTTTCTTTGTATCTCGTTTACTACCACATTCATTCATTCAATATTCTTTGATACTTTGTGACAATGACGCGAATGAGTAAATCCTACATATTCCATTGATTAAAGACTTGTCAAAACTTCTAACTTGACCTCCCTAGATGCCGACACAACCCGGGGTAACCCCAACAATCTTTTATTTTAACAACCACAAAACAGCGGTAAATCAAATGGCGTCGTAGCTA
>NC_044931.1:11081722-11082340 GCF_003576645.1 Ipomoea triloba | reverse complement strand
CATTTCCTCATGTTGTCCATCTTCCTTTTTGCTTTTCTTTGTAATTTTTAATTCATATACTAAACATTGGGCATAATTTAAGCTTAATTACTCTTTTAAAAAAAAAATAAAATAAAATAAAATTCGCTCACACTTAAGAANAAAATAAAATAAAATTCGCTCACACTTAAGAAGCGGATAAAAGTTTGTTACCTCCAAACGACGCTGTATCCACCGCACACCTGGGGACCATGAGGCTCAACCCACGCGACTGAGACCTCTTCGAGAGAATCCACCCACACTGTGGAGAACTCTTCGAATTTCCTCTATTGCATCTGCAATAAAAAGGGAAGGAGAATTAAGAATACAGAAATTTGAACCTTTTGAAATAGGTGAAAAGGCGTGAACTTACAATTGCTGGCCGAGGAAAATAGAGGAAAGCGTAGGCTTGGAGAGCAGAGTTGCCGCCATGAGAATTCTCCTCTGCGATTGTAAGTGATTTTACCAGTAAAAACCCTAAATTCGAGTCAATTGAGAGAAAGAGAGAGAGAGAGAGAGAGAGAGAGAGAGATTGAGAGGATAGTATACCGTGTCTCCCCAAACGGGGCTTGGCGGTACCGGTAGGCGACTAGCCGAGAA
>NC_044931.1:11079759-11080722 GCF_003576645.1 Ipomoea triloba | reverse complement strand
TACCCTATAATACAAATTTGCACTATAATTGCAAATTTGCATTACCTAGTATTCAAATTTAAAGTAAATTGCCTAAATTTGCAGTAAATTGCAGTACTCTATAATGCTCATTTTTGTAATCGTTATATGTAATTCTTTATTATTTTGTTTCTTACGTTTTTCATATTTTTTAATGCCGAGAGCCATAATACATTAATATGTAAATTACAATTGAAATCAAACAACAATACACGGGTACAGACTACAGAGCAAACACATTATACATGTAAAATTAAATATTTAAAGTGAAAAAAAGATTGAAATAACCTAGAAACTGGAAAGCCCTTATTTTGGTCTGCCTACGATCTGCGAAATTGGGGAATTGGGGATTTTGATCTGCAATCTGCTCGGTGGCCGGTGCTCCGCTCTCCATCAGCTTCCTCGCGGCTCGCCGGTCGCCACCGCGGTTCGCCGGTCGCCTCCGCGCCTCGCTTCCGCAATCGCCAGTCGGCAGTCCGCGCCTCGCTTCCGCAATCGCCCGAAAACGAAACAGACATATGAGGATTGGGGATTGAGGACTCGGGAGTTAGGAGGCAATCAGGAGAACAAAACCTAAGTATAGGCCCGGTATAATTGCAAATAGATATACTACATAATAAGCCCCACGGCCCAAAATCCGGCCCTGCTTCCAGAAAGACTTTTGGGTAATAAGGAGTAGGACCCTTTCCGTTTCGGGCCGGCAAAGACAAATAGAATACGCAACTATCTGGTACTTAACACTGACTTGGATCAGTCATTCACATTGAACACTATCAGTTTCACATTTCGTTGATCATGGTGAGCGAGATTCTGTATTTGATTCTCTGTTTTCTTTCCATTTTTGTATTTTAATGCTTTTGTTTTTGATACTTTGGTAAACTTTCCGGTGGGCTCTTAGGCGGAGACAGGCGGCGGAGGAGAGTCAACCAAGCCTCAACTCTACTC
>NC_044931.1:11077826-11078759 GCF_003576645.1 Ipomoea triloba | reverse complement strand
AGAATCAATCCGAGTTAGTGCTTGACCAACCATTCCCTGTGGATCGATAACCCCGGAATACTCCGGGTATTTGCGTGTACCTAAAAGTCACAACCAAGTGCAATATAGGAACAAGTTTTATCAAGAAACGACTACAGATTAAGAAAGCATGTTCAAAATTGGGAATGAAAGACCAAGTACAATGTACACTAAAGAAATATAAGTAATATGGGGAATTGGAGTGAGGCCCTTGATCCTATGCATTTGGATGACTAAGGTGAACTAGGGGTGTTCCATTCGCGGTTTAACTCTTGTGAGTCGCTTAGCAATTACTAAGCCATTACATGCCTAACCTCTTAGACCAAAGCATTTGGCTAAGGCATTTTATTGAACACCTTACCCGCGCCTCCTCCTGGGCCTTGCCCTCTCGGATCGAAGGAACGAGAAAGTCAACACTTAAGACTACAAGAAATGGAAATCTCTTGCCCACTTCTCTCTCTCTCAACCTCCTCACTTGTTGTGGCCATCAACAAGGCAAGGATCATAAAAATCATGTTCACAACAATAGCCTTTAGACTTGATGCGTTTTTTGGAAAGTCATATCAGCGCCGGATTCGAAATCGCACAGAAGATACACAGGCAGCAAATTAAGAAAACAAATCAAGATGATCTTTTTATTTCCTTTGTTAGTGAATTTATTTTAAGAAAGAGAATATTCTTCCTTCCTTTTGAAATATGTAATAGCTTTGCTATAAGTACCAGACTCTGGAGAATTGAATAAAACAAGCATTGAAGTTAAAGAAATTAAGGAGTCGGAGACTCTTTCTGTCTTTACAATTCCCTACTTGCAACCTACATCCTGTTGGTCCCAAGGGGATGGGGTACAAGTCTAGAGGGGGGGGTGAATAGACTTGTATAAGATTTTGCAAATCTTTTCAACCTCTCGTGTGTATT
>NC_044931.1:11076317-11076826 GCF_003576645.1 Ipomoea triloba | reverse complement strand
ATTTAAAGTTTGAAATGCTTTTAATTAAAGGGGTTACTTCCCTACCTTTTATCAGTTGAAAAGACTATCATTATTTGTTACTAAATGTCTGAATGCAATTAATGAGTGCTCTTCAAAGATGTATGTAGCATCATATGATTCTTGAATAACAGTTTTCAATTCTCCCAGCAAGGGATTTAAAGAGCAACATTTTCGCCAAAAAAAAAAAAAAAAAAAAACATTTCAAGGTTGGATACCCTAAATTAGTTCAATCTTCAATGTGTTAAGTATTTTTAGATCCTAATCAATAAGATCCTCCAAAAGTTTTATCTCATCATATAAAAATGTCTACAACTCAACATTAAATGAAAATTAAGTACAACCATGAGAAAATTAAGAAAAAAAAAAAAAAGAAAAGGGAATGCATGCCAAAGACCTTGTGGTCTAGTGACACCCGGTTTACACTTTCACGTGGAGGGGAGTAGGTTCGAGCCTCAGTCAGCCAATCATCCCTCTGCTAGTCTGCTTCA
>NC_044931.1:11074776-11075317 GCF_003576645.1 Ipomoea triloba | reverse complement strand
TTGTGAATAGCCTGTGTTTCAACACAATACACCTGAACTACATGTTCACATGGCAGTAGGTCCCTTGTCCCAGTGAAACTAAGTATTGGCATAGTAACAGTAAATTCAGCAATGTAATTCATCCTTGTGGCTGCCGGGTTAGGACCATATTCTAGGTGCACTACATATATAGAATTCTTTTTGGCATTTGATAATAAGAGTAAACCAGCTCGTGGAAAAGCCACAACTTGATTAAAAAATGCGTCTTCAACTTGAGTTTCAGCTGAACTCTTCAGCTCTAATGTCTGTGTACAGTGCCATGGCTCAGCATCACTTGGAACCAACCAGCCTTCTTCACTTGCTGATGACCATATCTTCACTTCTCGATTAAGTGGGCCCTGTGAACATCCTCAATTAGTTATTTGCAGAACAGAGCAAAAGAGCAAGTTTAAGTGATCCCTTATTCATTGAAAGAATCAAAATAACATCAATCAGTTTACTGTTTAAGGAAATATTTTACATTTGACCATTTGTTGCCAAAAAAAAAAAAAAAAAAAAATTG
>NC_044931.1:11073215-11073776 GCF_003576645.1 Ipomoea triloba | reverse complement strand
ACTTGACCCTCTCTCTCCGCGCAACTTCTCTCGCTTAGCGGTTTAGCGGTTTAAAAGGATAGTACCCTTAGCGAGCGGTCCAGCGGTTTAAAAGAATTTAAAAGGATAGTACCCTTAGCGAGCGGTCCAGCGGTTTAAGGGGGTCACCCATCCTAGTACTACTCTCGCCCAAGCACGCTTAACTTCGGAGTTCTGATGGGATCCGGTGCATTAGTGCTGGTATGATCGCATCCGTCACGTACTGCGCGCAAAATGTACTTGACCCTCTCTCTCCGCGCAACTTCTCTCGCTTAGCGGTTTAGCGGTTTAAAAGGATAGTACCCTTAGCGAGCGGTCCAGCGGTTTAAAAGAAAGATTAAAAAGAGGGTGGGGGATGCAACACGAGGACTTCCCAGGGGGTCACCCATCCTAGTACTACTCTCGCCCAAGCACGCTTAACTTCGGAGTTCTGATGGGATCCGGTGCATTAGTGCTGGTATGATCGCATCCGTCACGTACTGCGCGCAAAATGTACTTGACCCTCTCTCTCCGCGCAACTTCTCTCGCTTAGCGGTTTAGCGG
>NC_044931.1:11072791-11073107 GCF_003576645.1 Ipomoea triloba | reverse complement strand
GATGGGATCCGGTGCATTAGTGCTGGTATGATCGCATCCGTCACGTACTGCGCGCAAAATGTACTTGACCCTCTCTCTCCGCGCAACTTCTCTCGCTTAGCGGTTTAGCGGTTTAAAAGGATAGTACCCTTAGCGAGCGGTCCAGCGGTTTAAAAGAAAGATTAAAAAGAGGGTGGGGGATGCAACACGAGGACTTCCCAGGGGGTCACCCATCCTAGTACTACTCTCGCCCAAGCACGCTTAACTTCGGAGTTCTGATGGGATCCGGTGCATTAGTGCTGGTATGATCGCATCCGTCACGTACTGCGCGCAAAAT
>NC_044931.1:11071020-11071791 GCF_003576645.1 Ipomoea triloba | reverse complement strand
AATATATAGGAGGTAGATGGGCCTTGGCCCATTAGGCAACTTCCAATTCTTTTCCAATTTGTATTCTTCCTTGTAATTCCCTTTTCTTCCAGAACTTATCCAAAATGTTCCAATATTCTTCCTTTGTTGTTCCTTGTAGATAATTCAGCACTTGGACAATATAGCACACAAACAATTCCCAATTTTACTAGGATACAGAAAATAACCTTCAAAACAACTAAAATAAGGGGTGAATAATTGTACAAAATAGCAGATATCACATCTCTTCTTGCTTCCAAAGCACAAAAATAAAAAGGATTAAAGGCGGAGGTTAGAGCTTTATGCACTACAAATAAAAAGTGCAACGCAGATTCAGTTAATTAGTTGAAATTTAGCATAGGTGTACTGTTGTCCCAAACCACTTCAATTCTTGCATGAACTTCAATTCATACCTCTAGCATAGGTTCATATTCATTTGTGTTCCATTTTTAACAATGAATACACAGTACAACCCCAATAAACATAAAGTTTAATAGTAATGAGCACTTAGGAGATGACACCCCTATTACCTACTGAAATGGGTGCATTGTATGTATGATGTATGATATATTTTGCTTGGTCTCTTCAAACTTCTCAAATAAGGACCTCCTGCATTGGGGATTCTTAACTCTAAAAACAATGAATACAACACTTTGTTTTTTTGAAAGCAATGAATACAACACTTAATAATTGAATTTACACAAATAATGTTTCTGTGACCTTGATCACTTATTCCATGGATCCTTAAAAACA
>NC_044931.1:11068330-11070020 GCF_003576645.1 Ipomoea triloba | reverse complement strand
AACGTTGGACATCAGTACCTGAGGTGTTGAATGCTGAGGAGCTGAACGTTGGCCATCAATGCTGAGGAGTTGGACCGTTGCACATTGATGCTGAGGAATGAGGTGTCTTGGGTAGTTTGAACGGCAACTGTCTTGGTCAACGGTTCCGGGTCGGGTACCCAATTACCTTGTCAGTGCTTAAACCAAGTAGCATTGCACATAGTTACATAGGCCAATGCACACAGAAACTATAAATGGACAAAACTGATCTACTTTCACACAAACAAAAAAAAAACAAGGAAACCAATCAGACACAAACAAACAAACAAACAAACAAACAGGCCACAACAATAAATAAGTACACAAACTGAAATAAATAAATAAAAAAACCCAAAAAATAGGTCAAAAATATCAAGTAGCATTGAACACAGTTACATAGGTCAATGCACACAGAAACTACAAATTAACAAAACTAATCTACTTCCACACCAAAACAAAAAACAAAATAAAAAAAAAAGAACAAACAAAGAAACAGGCAACAACAAATATGGTTGCACACACTCATGAAACATCATTCATCTACCCTACTCTAATTATTCCCTTTTCTTCATGTAAAAATTATCACTTTGGCGTACTCTCTCTTGTTCTCCCATTAAGAGTTTGAGCATGCACATGGTTCATGTAGTGTGTGCATCCGGTTTCATATGGGAATCCTTGTGTGCATTCCGGCGTGTAAGTGTGTGCACGCCTGAACCCAGAACTGCGGAGCTATTTTTTCCTATTCGTTTATTCATCTCATAATCCATAATCACACTATATTCATGCATATTCCTTATTCTTCGTATGCACACGCATTGTGTTTTTGCTACCACATTCATCAATTCCTCAACTAAGCCAAAACCCTAAACTGCCCAAATTAATGCACAACCTAGCAATACCCCCAACCCGACGGTTCTCTCTGAAAAGAAAAACTAACCCCTCACTACTACCGCAAACTCGACCAGCAAGCGGCCGCCAGATCGGATAAAAATCACTATATATATTGCGAATGCAAAATCTTAAACTGACTAAAATACAAAATTAGTGAAGAAACATGCAATACCCCCCACCCCATGACGACGAACTATGAACCGTAGTAGTGATTTCCAAACAAAAACAACAAGAACACAAAAAACGACGAAAAGAAGGGGGGGAAAACCTTCCTCATCCAACACTTGCATCTGATGGTCCCCGTCGCTTGGCTCAACCATAGTCCCTAGCCAGCACCATCTTCGTTGTTGGAGAGCAACAAGAAGAATTCGAGAGCTTCACGTTTGGACGAGAGTGGAGAGACGCGCAATGGAGAACGCTGGAAAACATAGACAGGATACGGACGGACTATGCATGCAAGAGAAATTAAGAGTGAGAGACAATTAAACTAAAAAAACTCAAATGCCCCTAACAAAAATAAAAACAAGACAAAAAACCACACACGGGTGAATTATCTAAATTAAACCCCCAAAACCCATAGCAGCAAATCCTAACCGTATATACCCAAAATTAAACGATCCAGATACATCCACACGTTTATATTTTAAGACATGTTTTTACATGAATACAACTCTATATATATATGTGTGTGTGTGTGTGTGTGTGTATGTGTCTGTGTGTGTGTGTCTGTGTCATATATATATATATATATATATATATATATATATATATATATATTAAC
>NC_044931.1:11067040-11067330 GCF_003576645.1 Ipomoea triloba | reverse complement strand
TAAGCCTCGGAGGACCCTTGTTCCTCTTGCATTAGGTTCAACTTGTGGAGGTGGATGTGGTGGTTCTCCTCTTGCCATTGTTCTGCTTGTGCTTCTTCCTCATAATTCCTTTTCAAGGCTTGCTCTTAGGTTCTTCCCATTTCCTAAAAAAAGCGGTAAAGTGCATGAAAAATAAGGAAATGTAAGTCTGTACTCCACGCATAGGGAACCTAATGTTTTAGTGGGACACATCTCAAGCAAGAAACTCATAGGTAACCGGAGTATATGTCGGTCCTCTCCATTCGAATACT
>NC_044931.1:11066632-11066791 GCF_003576645.1 Ipomoea triloba | reverse complement strand
ACTCCACGCATAGGGAACCTAATGTTTTAGTGGGACACATCTCAAGCAAGAAACTCATAGGCAACCGGAGTATATGTCGGTCCTCTCCATTCGAATACCTTGCTCCATTGCGGTTGTCTTAGCAACCGATTTACCATGTCTTCAAACCCAAATTCCCTT
>NC_044931.1:11065054-11065632 GCF_003576645.1 Ipomoea triloba | reverse complement strand
AAAAAATTATGATAACTATTCCAATACACATATTATTACGTCCATACAATTATGCAAATTATTCCAATTCACATATTATTATACATATAAAATTATGCTAATGGTTACTTTTGAATAAAATCTTAATAATTATGGTAATTAATAAATTAATTCACACATTATACTTTTATTAAATTATTTTTATACTTACTGAAATATTGATTTTATCTAATCAATTAAGGTAATTAATTGTACACTTATTACGGACATAATTAAAAGAAATTAAACATACACATATTACAGACATAATTACAAGAAATTAAACATACAAAAAATTACGTCCATAATTAAACGAAATGATACATACACATATTATTTTTTAAGAATAATATATACTCCTTAATTACCATAATTATTCAGATTACATGCACACCATAATTAGCATAATATTAATTAAGAATAATATATGTTCATTAATTACCATATAGTAATCATAATAAAACAACCTTATTTTTATTGAATTTAATGATAAATTTTTTTGTCCATATTGAAAATTAAACATATACATATTACGGTACGTAATTAAAGGAGTTTAAAGA
>NC_044931.1:11063796-11064054 GCF_003576645.1 Ipomoea triloba | reverse complement strand
AATTGACATTTTATGTATCTAATTGTAACTTTAAATAGTTTGAGGGCCTAATTGACTTTACAGATAAAGTTGTATGGCCTATTTGATACATTTTATGAAAACAAAAGTGACATTTATATTTACCTGGTATTACAGGTCACTAACAGGTAATTATGCCTTGATGACTAAATTGACATGTTTATGTACCTAATTGCAACTTTAAAAAGTTTGAGGGCCTAATTGGCATTACAGGTAAAGTTTGAAGGCCTATTTGATACA
>NC_044931.1:11063334-11063554 GCF_003576645.1 Ipomoea triloba | reverse complement strand
AGTTTGAGGGCCTAATTGACTTTACAGGTAAAGTTTGAAGGCCTATTTGATACAGTTTATGCAAAAAAAAGTGACATTTATATTTACCTGGTATTATAGGTCACTAATAGGTAATTATGCGTTGATGACTAAATTGACATGTTTATGTATCTAATTGCCACTTTAAAAAGTTTTAGGGCCTAATTGACTTTACATATAAAGTTTCATGGCCTATTTGATA
>NC_044931.1:11038940-11063252 GCF_003576645.1 Ipomoea triloba | reverse complement strand
TAAATTGACATTTTATGTATCTAATTGCAACTTTAAAAAGTTTGAGGGCCTAACTGACTTTATAGATAATGTTTGATGGCTTATTTGATACATTTAATGCAAAAAAGTGGTATTTATATTTACCTGGTATTACTGGTCACTAACAGGTAATTATGTCTTGATGACTAAATTGACATGTTTATGTATGTAATTGCAACTTTAAAAAGTTTGAGTGCCTAATTGGAATTACAGGTAATGTTTGAAGGCCTATTGATAAAGTTTATGCAAAAAAAAGTGACACATTTATATTTACCTGGTATTACAGGTCACTAACAGGTAATTATGCCTTGATGACTAAATTGACATGTTTATGTATGTAATTGCAACTTTAATTAGTTTGAGGGCCTAATTGACTTTACAGATAAAGTTGTATGGCCTATTTGATACATTTTATGCAAACAAAAGTGACATTTATATTTACCTGGTATTACAGGTCACTAACAGGTAATTATGCCTTAATGACTAAATTGACATGTTTATGTACCTAATTGCAACTTTAAAAAGTTTGAGGGCCTAATTGGCATTACAGGTAAAGTTTGATGGCCTATTTGATACATTTTATGCAAAAAAAAGTGACATTTATATTTACCTGGTATTATAGGTCACTAACAGGTAATTATGCCTTGATAACTAAATTGACATGTTTATGTATCTAATTGCCACTTTAAAAAGTTTTAGGGCCTAATTGACTTTACATATAAAGTTTCATGGCCTATTTGATACATTTTATGCAAAAAAAAGTGACATTTATATTTACCTGGTATTGCAGGTCACTAACAGGTAATTATGCCTTGATAACTAAATTGACATGTTTATGTATCTAATTGCAACTTTAAAAAGTTTGAAGGCCTAATTGACTTTACAGATAAAGTTTGATGGCCTATTTGATACATTTTATGCAAAAAAAGTGACATTTATTTTTACCTGGTATTATAGGTCACTAACAGGTAATTATGCCTTGATGACTAAATTGACATTTTATGTATCTAATTGTAACTTTAAATAGTTTGAGGGCCTAATTGACTTTACAGATAAAGTTGTATGGCCTATTTGATACATTTTATGCAAACAAAAGTGACATTTATATTTACCTGGTATTACAGGTCACTAACAGGTAATTATGCCTTGATGACTAAATTGACATGTTTATGTATCTAATTGCAACTTTAAAAAGTTTGAGGGCCTAATTGGCATTACAGGTAAAGTTTGAAGGCCTATTTGATACAGTTTATGCAAAAAAAAGTGACATTTATATTTACCTGGTATTATAGGTCACTAACAGGTAATTATGCCTTGATAACTAAATTGACATGTTTATGTATCTAATTGCCACTTTAAAAAGTTTTAGGGCCTAATTGACTTTACATATAAAGTTTCATGGCCTATTTGATACATTTTATGCAAAAAAAAGTGACATTTATATTTACCTGGTATTGCAGGTCACTAACAGGTAATTATGCCTTGATAACTAAATTGACATGTTTATGTATCTAATTGCAACTTTAAAAAGTTTGAAGGCCTAATTGACTTTACAGATAAAGTTTGATGGCCTATTTGATACATTTTATGCAAAAAAAGTGACATTTATTTTTACCTGGTATTATAGGTCACTAACAGGTAATTATGCCTTGATGACTAAATTGACATTTTATGTATCTAATTGTAACTTTAAATAGTTTGAGGGCCTAATTGACTTTACAGATAAAGTTGTATGGCCTATTTGATACATTTTATGCAAACAAAAGTGACATTTATATTTACCTGGTATTACAGGTCACTAACAGGTAATTATGCCTTGATGACTAAATTGACATGTTTATGTACCTAATTGCAACTTTAAAAAGTTTGAGGGCCTAATTGGCATTACAGGTAAAGTTTGATGGCCTATTTGATACATTTTATGCAAAAAAAAGTGACATTTATATTTACCTGGTATTATAGGTCACTAACAGGTAATTATGCCTTGATAACTAAATTGACATGTTTATGTATCTAATTGCCACTTTAAAAAGTTTTAGGGCCTAATTGACTTTACATATAAAGTTTCATGGCCTATTTGATACATTTTATGCAAAAAAAAGTGACATTTATATTTACCTGGTATTGCAGGTCACTAACAGGTAATTATGCCTTGATAACTAAATTGACATGTTTATGTATCTAATTGCAACTTTAAAAAGTTTGAAGGCCTAATTGACTTTACAGATAAAGTTTGATGGCCTATTTGATACATTTTATGCAAAAAAAGTGACATTTATTTTTACCTGGTATTATAGGTCACTAACAGGTAATTATGCCTTGATGACTAAATTGACATTTTATGTATCTAATTGTAACTTTAAATAGTTTGAGGGCCTAATTGACTTTACAGATAAAGTTGTATGGCCTATTTGATACATTTTATGCAAACAAAAGTGACATTTATATTTACCTGGTATTACAGGTCACTAACAGGTAATTATGCCTTGATGACTAAATTGACATGTTTATGTACCTAATTGCAACTTTAAAAAGTTTGAGGGCCTAATTGGCATTACAGGTAAAGTTTGAAGGCCTATTTGATACAGTTTATGCAAAAAAAAGTGACATTTATATTTACCTGGTATTATAGGTCACTAACAGGTAATTATGCCTTGATAACTAAATTGACATGTTTATGTATCTAATTGCCACTTTAAAAAGTTTTAGGGCCTAATTGACTTTACATATAAAGTTTCATGGCCTATTTGATACATTTTATGCAAAAAAAAGTGACATTTATATTTACCTGGTATTGCAGGTCACTAACAGGTAATTATGCCTTGATAACTAAATTGACATGTTTATGTATCTAATTGCAACTTTAAAAAGTTTGAAGGCCTAATTGACTTTACAGATAAAGTTTGATGGCCTATTTGATACATTTTATGCAAAAAAAGTGACATTTATTTTTACCTGGTATTATAGGTCACTAACAGGTAATTATGCCTTGATGACTAAATTGACATTTTATGTATCTAATTGTAACTTTAAATAGTTTGAGGGCCTAATTGACTTTACAGATAAAGTTGTATGGCCTATTTGATACATTTTATGCAAACAAAAGTGACATTTATATTTACCTGGTATTACAGGTCACTAACAGGTAATTATGCCTTGATGACTAAATTGACATGTTTATGTACCTAATTGCAACTTTAAAAAGTTTGAGGGCCTAATTGGCATTACAGGTAAAGTTTGATGGCCTATTTGATACATTTTATGCAAAAAAAAGTGACATTTATATTTACCTGGTATTATAGGTCACTAACAGGTAATTATGCCTTGATAACTAAATTGACATGTTTATGTATCTAATTGCCACTTTAAAAAGTTTTAGGGCCTAATTGACTTTACATATAAAGTTTCATGGCCTATTTGATACATTTTATGCAAAAAAAAGTGACATTTATATTTACCTGGTATTGCAGGTCACTAACAGGTAATTATGCCTTGATAACTAAATTGACATGTTTATGTATCTAATTGCAACTTTAAAAAGTTTGAAGGCCTAATTGACTTTACAGATAAAGTTTGATGGCCTATTTGATACATTTTATGCAAAAAAAGTGACATTTATTTTTACCTGGTATTATAGGTCACTAACAGGTAATTATGCCTTGATGACTAAATTGACATTTTATGTATCTAATTGTAACTTTAAATAGTTTGAGGGCCTAATTGACTTTACAGATAAAGTTGTATGGCCTATTTGATACATTTTATGCAAACAAAAGTGACATTTATATTTACCTGGTATTACAGGTCACTAACAGGTAATTATGCCTTGATGACTAAATTGACATGTTTATGTACCTAATTGCAACTTTAAAAAGTTTGAGGGCCTAATTGGCATTACAGGTAAAGTTTGAAGGCCTATTTGATACAGTTTATGCAAAAAAAAGTGACATTTATATTTACCTGGTATTATAGGTCACTAACAGGTAATTATGCCTTGATAACTAAATTGACATGTTTATGTATCTAATTGCCACTTTAAAAAGTTTTAGGGCCTAATTGACTTTACATATAAAGTTTCATGGCCTATTTGATACATTTTATGCAAAAAAAAGTGACATTTATATTTACCTGGTATTGCAGGTCACTAACAGGTAATTATGCCTTGATAACTAAATTGACATGTTTATGTATCTAATTGCAACTTTAAAAAGTTTGAAGGCCTAATTGACTTTACAGATAAAGTTTGATGGCCTATTTGATACATTTTATGCAAAAAAAGTGACATTTATTTTTACCTGGTATTATAGGTCACTAACAGGTAATTATGCCTTGATGACTAAATTGACATTTTATGTATCTAATTGTAACTTTAAATAGTTTGAGGGCCTAATTGACTTTACAGATAAAGTTGTATGGCCTATTTGATACATTTTATGCAAAAAAAAGTGACATTTATATTTACCTGGTATTACAGGTCACTAACAGGTAATTATGCCTTGATGACTAAATTGACATGTTTATGTACCTAATTGCAACTTTAAAAAGTTTGAGGGCCTAATTGGCATTACAGGTAAAGTTTGATGGCCTATTTGATACATTTTATGCAAAAAAAAGTGACATTTATATTTACCTGGTATTATAGGTCACTAACAGGTAATTATGCCTTGATAACTAAATTGACATGTTTATGTATCTAATTGCCACTTTAAAAAGTTTTAGGGCCTAATTGACTTTACATATAAAGTTTCATGGCCTATTTGATACATTTTATGCAAAAAAAAGTGACATTTATATTTACCTGGTATTGCAGGTCACTAACAGGTAATTATGCCTTGATAACTAAATTGACATGTTTATGTATCTAATTGCAACTTTAAAAAGTTTGAAGGCCTAATTGACTTTACAGATAAAGTTTGATGGCCTATTTGATACATTTTATGCAAAAAAAGTGACATTTATTTTTACCTGGTATTATAGGTCACTAACAGGTAATTATGCCTTGATGACTAAATTGACATTTTATGTATCTAATTGTAACTTTAAATAGTTTGAGGGCCTAATTGACTTTACAGATAAAGTTGTATGGCCTATTTGATACATTTTATGCAAACAAAAGTGACATTTATATTTACCTGGTATTACAGGTCACTAACAGGTAATTATGCCTTGATGACTAAATTGACATGTTTATGTACCTAATTGCAACTTTAAAAAGTTTGAGGGCCTAATTGGCATTACAGGTAAAGTTTGAAGGCCTATTTGATACAGTTTATGCAAAAAAAAGTGACATTTATATTTACCTGGTATTATAGGTCACTAACAGGTAATTATGCCTTGATAACTAAATTGACATGTTTATGTATCTAATTGCCACTTTAAAAAGTTTTAGGGCCTAATTGACTTTACATATAAAGTTTCATGGCCTATTTGATACATTTTATGCAAAAAAAAGTGACATTTATATTTACCTGGTATTGCAGGTCACTAACAGGTAATTATGCCTTGATAACTAAATTGACATGTTTATGTATCTAATTGCAACTTTAAAAAGTTTGAAGGCCTAATTGACTTTACAGATAAAGTTTGATGGCCTATTTGATACATTTTATGCAAAAAAAGTGACATTTATTTTTACCTGGTATTATAGGTCACTAACAGGTAATTATGCCTTGATGACTAAATTGACATTTTATGTATCTAATTGTAACTTTAAATAGTTTGAGGGCCTAATTGACTTTACAGATAAAGTTGTATGGCCTATTTGATACATTTTATGCAAAAAAAAGTGACATTTATATTTACCTGGTATTACAGGTCACTAACAGGTAATTATGCCTTGATGACTAAATTGACATGTTTATGTACCTAATTGCAACTTTAAAAAGTTTGAGGGCCTAATTGGCATTACAGGTAAAGTTTGAAGGCCTATTTGATACAGTTTATGCAAAAAAAAGTGACATTTATATTTACCTGGTATTATAGGTCACTAACAGGTAATTATGCCTTGATAACTAAATTGACATGTTTATGTATCTAATTGCCACTTTAAAAAGTTTTAGGGCCTAATTGACTTTACATATAAAGTTTCATGGCCTATTTGATACATTTTATGCAAAAAAAAGTGACATTTATATTTACCTGGTATTGCAGGTCACTAACAGGTAATTATGCCTTGATAACTAAATTGACATGTTTATGTATCTAATTGCAACTTTAAAAAGTTTGAAGGCCTAATTGACTTTACAGATAAAGTTTGATGGCCTATTTGATACATTTTATGCAAAAAAAGTGACATTTATTTTTACCTGGTATTATAGGTCACTAACAGGTAATTATGCCTTGATGACTAAATTGACATTTTATGTATCTAATTGTAACTTTAAATAGTTTGAGGGCCTAATTGACTTTACAGATAAAGTTGTATGGCCTATTTGATACATTTTATGCAAAAAAAAGTGACATTTATATTTACCTGGTATTACAGGTCACTAACAGGTAATTATGCCTTGATGACTAAATTGACATGTTTATGTACCTAATTGCAACTTTAAAAAGTTTGAGGGCCTAATTGGCATTACAGGTAAAGTTTGATGGCCTATTTGATACATTTTATGCAAAAAAAAGTGACATTTATATTTACCTGGTATTATAGGTCACTAACAGGTAATTATGCCTTGATAACTAAATTGACATGTTTATGTATCTAATTGCCACTTTAAAAAGTTTTAGGGCCTAATTGACTTTACATATAAAGTTTCATGGCCTATTTGATACATTTTATGCAAAAAAAAGTGACATTTATATTTACCTGGTATTGCAGGTCACTAACAGGTAATTATGCCTTGATAACTAAATTGACATGTTTATGTATCTAATTGCAACTTTAAAAAGTTTGAAGGCCTAATTGACTTTACAGATAAAGTTTGATGGCCTATTTGATACATTTTATGCAAAAAAAGTGACATTTATTTTTACCTGGTATTATAGGTCACTAACAGGTAATTATGCCTTGATGACTAAATTGACATTTTATGTATCTAATTGTAACTTTAAATAGTTTGAGGGCCTAATTGACTTTACAGATAAAGTTGTATGGCCTATTTGATACATTTTATGCAAACAAAAGTGACATTTATATTTACCTGGTATTACAGGTCACTAACAGGTAATTATGCCTTGATGACTAAATTGACATGTTTATGTACCTAATTGCAACTTTAAAAAGTTTGAGGGCCTAATTGGCATTACAGGTAAAGTTTGAAGGCCTATTTGATACAGTTTATGCAAAAAAAAGTGACATTTATATTTACCTGGTATTATAGGTCACTAACAGGTAATTATGCCTTGATAACTAAATTGACATGTTTATGTATCTAATTGCCACTTTAAAAAGTTTTAGGGCCTAATTGACTTTACATATAAAGTTTCATGGCCTATTTGATACATTTTATGCAAAAAAAAGTGACATTTATATTTACCTGGTATTGCAGGTCACTAACAGGTAATTATGCCTTGATAACTAAATTGACATGTTTATGTATCTAATTGCAACTTTAAAAAGTTTGAAGGCCTAATTGACTTTACAGATAAAGTTTGATGGCCTATTTGATACATTTTATGCAAAAAAAGTGACATTTATTTTTACCTGGTATTATAGGTCACTAACAGGTAATTATGCCTTGATGACTAAATTGACATTTTATGTATCTAATTGTAACTTTAAATAGTTTGAGGGCCTAATTGACTTTACAGATAAAGTTGTATGGCCTATTTGATACATTTTATGCAAAAAAAAGTGACATTTATATTTACCTGGTATTACAGGTCACTAACAGGTAATTATGCCTTGATGACTAAATTGACATGTTTATGTACCTAATTGCAACTTTAAAAAGTTTGAGGGCCTAATTGGCATTACAGGTAAAGTTTGAAGGCCTATTTGATACAGTTTATGCAAAAAAAAGTGACATTTATATTTACCTGGTATTATAGGTCACTAACAGGTAATTATGCCTTGATAACTAAATTGACATGTTTATGTATCTAATTGCCACTTTAAAAAGTTTTAGGGCCTAATTGACTTTACATATAAAGTTTCATGGCCTATTTGATACATTTTATGCAAAAAAAAGTGACATTTATATTTACCTGGTATTACAGGTCACTAACAGGTAATTATGCCTTGATAAATAAATTGACATGTTTATGTATCTAATTGCAACTTTAAAAAGTTTGAGGGCCTAATTGACTTTACATATAAAGTTTCATGGCCTATTTGATACATTTTATGCAAAAAAAAGTGACATTTATATTTACCTGGTATTACAGGTCACTAACAGGTAATTATGCCTTGATGACTAAATTGACATGTTTATGTACCTAATTGCAACTTTAAAAAGTTTGAGGGCCTAATTGGCATTACAGGTAAAGTTTGAAGGCCTATTTGATACAGTTTATGCAAAAAAAAGTGACATTTATATTTACCTGGTATTATAGGTCACTAACAGGTAATTATGCCTTGATAACTAAATTGACATGTTTATGTATCTAATTGCCACTTTAAAAAGTTTTAGGGCCTAATTGACTTTACATATAAAGTTTCATGGCCTATTTGATACATTTTATGCAAAAAAAAGTGACATTTATATTTACCTGGTATTGCAGGTCACTAACAGGTAATTATGCCTTGATAACTAAATTGACATGTTTATGTATCTAATTGCAACTTTAAAAAGTTTGAAGGCCTAATTGACTTTACAGATAAAGTTTGATGGCCTATTTGATACATTTTATGCAAAAAAAGTGACATTTATTTTTACCTGGTATTATAGGTCACTAACAGGTAATTATGCCTTGATGACTAAATTGACATTTTATGTATCTAATTGTAACTTTAAATAGTTTGAGGGCCTAATTGACTTTACAGATAAAGTTGTATGGCCTATTTGATACATTTTATGCAAACAAAAGTGACATTTATATTTACCTGGTATTACAGGTCACTAACAGGTAATTATGCCTTGATGACTAAATTGACATGTTTATGTACCTAATTGCAACTTTAAAAAGTTTGAGGGCCTAATTGGCATTACAGGTAAAGTTTGAAGGCCTATTTGATACAGTTTATGCAAAAAAAAGTGACATTTATATTTACCTGGTATTATAGGTCACTAACAGGTAATTATGCCTTGATAACTAAATTGACATGTTTATGTATCTAATTGCCACTTTAAAAAGTTTTAGGGCCTAATTGACTTTACATATAAAGTTTCATGGCCTATTTGATACATTTTATGCAAAAAAAAGTGACATTTATATTTACCTGGTATTGCAGGTCACTAACAGGTAATTATGCCTTGATAACTAAATTGACATGTTTATGTATCTAATTGCAACTTTAAAAAGTTTGAAGGCCTAATTGACTTTACAGATAAAGTTTGATGGCCTATTTGATACATTTTATGCAAAAAAAGTGACATTTATTTTTACCTGGTATTATAGGTCACTAACAGGTAATTATGCCTTGATGACTAAATTGACATTTTATGTATCTAATTGTAACTTTAAATAGTTTGAGGGCCTAATTGACTTTACAGATAAAGTTGTATGGCCTATTTGATACATTTTATGCAAACAAAAGTGACATTTATATTTACCTGGTATTACAGGTCACTAACAGGTAATTATGCCTTGATGACTAAATTGACATGTTTATGTACCTAATTGCAACTTTAAAAAGTTTGAGGGCCTAATTGGCATTACAGGTAAAGTTTGATGGCCTATTTGATACATTTTATGCAAAAAAAAGTGACATTTATATTTACCTGGTATTATAGGTCACTAACAGGTAATTATGCCTTGATAACTAAATTGACATGTTTATGTATCTAATTGCCACTTTAAAAAGTTTTAGGGCCTAATTGACTTTACATATAAAGTTTCATGGCCTATTTGATACATTTTATGCAAAAAAAAGTGACATTTATATTTACCTGGTATTGCAGGTCACTAACAGGTAATTATGCCTTGATAACTAAATTGACATGTTTATGTATCTAATTGCAACTTTAAAAAGTTTGAAGGCCTAATTGACTTTACAGATAAAGTTTGATGGCCTATTTGATACATTTTATGCAAAAAAAGTGACATTTATTTTTACCTGGTATTATAGGTCACTAACAGGTAATTATGCCTTGATGACTAAATTGACATTTTATGTATCTAATTGTAACTTTAAATAGTTTGAGGGCCTAATTGACTTTACAGATAAAGTTGTATGGCCTATTTGATACATTTTATGCAAACAAAAGTGACATTTATATTTACCTGGTATTACAGGTCACTAACAGGTAATTATGCCTTGATGACTAAATTGACATGTTTATGTACCTAATTGCAACTTTAAAAAGTTTGAGGGCCTAATTGGCATTACAGGTAAAGTTTGAAGGCCTATTTGATACAGTTTATGCAAAAAAAAGTGACATTTATATTTACCTGGTATTATAGGTCACTAACAGGTAATTATGCCTTGATAACTAAATTGACATGTTTATGTATCTAATTGCCACTTTAAAAAGTTTTAGGGCCTAATTGACTTTACATATAAAGTTTCATGGCCTATTTGATACATTTTATGCAAAAAAAAGTGACATTTATATTTACCTGGTATTGCAGGTCACTAACAGGTAATTATGCCTTGATAACTAAATTGACATGTTTATGTATCTAATTGCAACTTTAAAAAGTTTGAAGGCCTAATTGACTTTACAGATAAAGTTTGATGGCCTATTTGATACATTTTATGCAAAAAAAGTGACATTTATTTTTACCTGGTATTATAGGTCACTAACAGGTAATTATGCCTTGATGACTAAATTGACATTTTATGTATCTAATTGTAACTTTAAATAGTTTGAGGGCCTAATTGACTTTACAGATAAAGTTGTATGGCCTATTTGATACATTTTATGCAAACAAAAGTGACATTTATATTTACCTGGTATTACAGGTCACTAACAGGTAATTATGCCTTGATGACTAAATTGACATGTTTATGTACCTAATTGCAACTTTAAAAAGTTTGAGGGCCTAATTGGCATTACAGGTAAAGTTTGAAGGCCTATTTGATACAGTTTATGCAAAAAAAAGTGACATTTATATTTACCTGGTATTATAGGTCACTAACAGGTAATTATGCCTTGATAACTAAATTGACATGTTTATGTATCTAATTGCCACTTTAAAAAGTTTTAGGGCCTAATTGACTTTACATATAAAGTTTCATGGCCTATTTGATACATTTTATGCAAAAAAAAGTGACATTTATATTTACCTGGTATTGCAGGTCACTAACAGGTAATTATGCCTTGATAACTAAATTGACATGTTTATGTATCTAATTGCAACTTTAAAAAGTTTGAAGGCCTAATTGACTTTACAGATAAAGTTTGATGGCCTATTTGATACATTTTATGCAAAAAAAGTGACATTTATTTTTACCTGGTATTATAGGTCACTAACAGGTAATTATGCCTTGATGACTAAATTGACATTTTATGTATCTAATTGTAACTTTAAATAGTTTGAGGGCCTAATTGACTTTACAGATAAAGTTGTATGGCCTATTTGATACATTTTATGCAAACAAAAGTGACATTTATATTTACCTGGTATTACAGGTCACTAACAGGTAATTATGCCTTGATGACTAAATTGACATTTTATGTATCTAATTGTAACTTTAAATAGTTTGAGGGCCTAATTGACTTTACAGATAAAGTTGTATGGCCTATTTGATACATTTTATGCAAACAAAAGTGACATTTATATTTACCTGGTATTACAGGTCACTAACAGGTAATTATGCCTTGTTAACTAAATTGACATGTTTATGTACCTAATTGCAACTTTAAAAAGTTTGAGGGCCTAATTGGCATTACAGGTAAAGTTTGATGGCCTATTTGATACATTTTATGCAAAAAAAAGTGACATTTATATTTACCTGGTATTATAGGTCACTAACAGGTAATTATGCCTTGATAACTAAATTGACATGTTTATGTATCTAATTGCCACTTTAAAAAGTTTTAGGGCCTAATTGACTTTACATATAAAGTTTCATGGCCTATTTGATACATTTTATGCAAAAAAAAGTGACATTTATATTTACCTGGTATTGCAGGTCACTAACAGGTAATTATGCCTTGATAACTAAATTGACATGTTTATGTATCTAATTGCAACTTTAAAAAGTTTGAAGGCCTAATTGACTTTACAGATAAAGTTTGATGGCCTATTTGATACATTTTATGCAAAAAAAGTGACATTTATTTTTACCTGGTATTATAGGTCACTAACAGGTAATTATGCCTTGATGACTAAATTGACATTTTATGTATCTAATTGTAACTTTAAATAGTTTGAGGGCCTAATTGACTTTACAGATAAAGTTGTATGGCCTATTTGATACATTTTATGCAAACAAAAGTGACATTTATATTTACCTGGTATTACAGGTCACTAACAGGTAATTATGCCTTGATGACTAAATTGACATGTTTATGTACCTAATTGCAACTTTAAAAAGTTTGAGGGCCTAATTGGCATTACAGGTAAAGTTTGAAGGCCTATTTGATACAGTTTATGCAAAAAAAAGTGACATTTATATTTACCTGGTATTATAGGTCACTAACAGGTAATTATGCCTTGATAACTAAATTGACATGTTTATGTATCTAATTGCCACTTTAAAAAGTTTTAGGGCCTAATTGACTTTACATATAAAGTTTCATGGCCTATTTGATACATTTTATGCAAAAAAAAGTGACATTTATATTTACCTGGTATTACAGGTCACTAACAGGTAATTATGCCTTGATAACTAAATTGACATGTTTATGTATCTAATTGCAACTTTAAGAAGTTTGAGGGCCTAATTGGCATTACAGGTAAAGTTTGATGGCCTATTTGATACATTTTATGCAAAAAAAAGTGACATTTATATTTACCTGGTATTATAGGTCACTAACAGGTAATTATGCCTTGATAACTAAATTGACATGTTTATGTATCTAATTGCCACTTTAAAAAGTTTTAGGGCCTAATTGACTTTACATATAAAGTTTCATGGCCTATTTGATACATTTTATGCAAAAAAAAGTGACATTTATATTTACCTGGTATTGCAGGTCACTAACAGGTAATTATGCCTTGATAACTAAATTGACATGTTTATGTATCTAATTGCAACTTTAAAAAGTTTGAAGGCCTAATTGACTTTACAGATAAAGTTTGATGGCCTATTTGATACATTTTATGCAAAAAAAGTGACATTTATTTTTACCTGGTATTATAGGTCACTAACAGGTAATTATGCCTTGATGACTAAATTGACATTTTATGTATCTAATTGTAACTTTAAATAGTTTGAGGGCCTAATTGACTTTACAGATAAAGTTGTATGGCCTATTTGATACATTTTATGCAAACAAAAGTGACATTTATATTTACCTGGTATTACAGGTCACTAACAGGTAATTATGCCTTGATGACTAAATTGACATGTTTATGTACCTAATTGCAACTTTAAAAAGTTTGAGGGCCTAATTGGCATTACAGGTAAAGTTTGAAGGCCTATTTGATACAGTTTATGCAAAAAAAAGTGACATTTATATTTACCTGGTATTATAGGTCACTAACAGGTAATTATGCCTTGATAACTAAATTGACATGTTTATGTATCTAATTGCCACTTTAAAAAGTTTTAGGGCCTAATTGACTTTACATATAAAGTTTCATGGCCTATTTGATACATTTTATGCAAAAAAAAGTGACATTTATATTTACCTGGTATTGCAGGTCACTAACAGGTAATTATGCCTTGATAACTAAATTGACATGTTTATGTATCTAATTGCAACTTTAAAAAGTTTGAAGGCCTAATTGACTTTACAGATAAAGTTTGATGGCCTATTTGATACATTTTATGCAAAAAAAGTGACATTTATTTTTACCTGGTATTACAGGTCACTAACAGGTAATTATGCCTTGATGACTAAATTGACATTTTATGTATCTAATTGTAACTTTAAATAGTTTGAGGGCCTAATTGACTTTACAGATAAAGTTGTATGGCCTATTTGATACATTTTATGCAAACAAAAGTGACATTTATATTTACCTGGTATTACAGGTCACTAACAGGTAATTATGCCTTGTTAACTAAATTGACATGTTTATGTACCTAATTGCAACTTTAAAAAGTTTGAGGGCCTAATTGGCATTACAGGTAAAGTTTGATGGCCTATTTGATACATTTTATGCAAAAAAAAGTGACATTTATATTTACCTGGTATTATAGGTCACTAACAGGTAATTATGCCTTGATAACTAAATTGACATGTTTATGTATCTAATTGCCACTTTAAAAAGTTTTAGGGCCTAATTGACTTTACATATAAAGTTTCATGGCCTATTTGATACATTTTATGCAAAAAAAAGTGACATTTATATTTACCTGGTATTGCAGGTCACTAACAGGTAATTATGCCTTGATAACTAAATTGACATGTTTATGTATCTAATTGCAACTTTAAAAAGTTTGAAGGCCTAATTGACTTTACAGATAAAGTTTGATGGCCTATTTGATACATTTTATGCAAAAAAAGTGACATTTATTTTTACCTGGTATTACAGGTCACTAACAGGTAATTATGCCTTGATGACTAAATTGACATTTTATGTATCTAATTGTAACTTTAAATAGTTTGAGGGCCTAATTGACTTTACAGATAAAGTTGTATGGCCTATTTGATACATTTTATGCAAAAAAAAGTGACATTTATATTTACCTGGTATTACAGGTCACTAACAGGTAATTATGCCTTGATGACTAAATTGACATTTTATGTATCTAATTGTAACTTTAAATAGTTTGAGGGCCTAATTGACTTTACAGATAAAGTTGTATGGCCTATTTGATACATTTTATGCAAACAAAAGTGACATTTATATTTACCTGGTATTACAGGTCACTAACAGGTAATTATGCCTTGATGACTAAATTGACATGTTTATGTACCTAATTGCAACTTTAAAAAGTTTGAGGGCCTAATTGGCATTACAGGTAAAGTTTGAAGGCCTATTTGATACAGTTTATGCAAAAAAAAGTGACATTTATATTTACCTGGTATTATAGGTCACTAACAGGTAATTATGCCTTGATAACTAAATTGACATGTTTATGTATCTAATTGCCACTTTAAAAAGTTTTAGGGCCTAATTGACTTTACATATAAAGTTTCATGGCCTATTTGATACATTTTATGCAAAAAAAAGTGACATTTATATTTACCTGGTATTGCAGGTCACTAACAGGTAATTATGCCTTGATAACTAAATTGACATGTTTATGTATCTAATTGCAACTTTAAAAAGTTTGAAGGCCTAATTGACTTTACAGATAAAGTTTGATGGCCTATTTGATACATTTTATGCAAAAAAAGTGACATTTATTTTTACCTGGTATTATAGGTCACTAACAGGTAATTATGCCTTGATGACTAAATTGACATTTTATGTATCTAATTGTAACTTTAAATAGTTTGAGGGCCTAATTGACTTTACAGATAAAGTTGTATGGCCTATTTGATACATTTTATGCAAACAAAAGTGACATTTATATTTACCTGGTATTACAGGTCACTAACAGGTAATTATGCCTTGATGACTAAATTGACATGTTTATGTACCTAATTGCAACTTTAAAAAGTTTGAGGGCCTAATTGGCATTACAGGTAAAGTTTGAAGGCCTATTTGATACAGTTTATGCAAAAAAAAGTGACATTTATATTTACCTGGTATTATAGGTCACTAACAGGTAATTATGCCTTGATAACTAAATTGACATGTTTATGTATCTAATTGCCACTTTAAAAAGTTTTAGGGCCTAATTGACTTTACATATAAAGTTTCATGGCCTATTTGATACATTTTATGCAAAAAAAAGTGACATTTATATTTACCTGGTATTGCAGGTCACTAACAGGTAATTATGCCTTGATAACTAAATTGACATGTTTATGTATCTAATTGCAACTTTAAAAAGTTTGAAGGCCTAATTGACTTTACAGATAAAGTTTGATGGCCTATTTGATACATTTTATGCAAAAAAAGTGACATTTATTTTTACCTGGTATTATAGGTCACTAACAGGTAATTATGCCTTGATGACTAAATTGACATTTTATGTATCTAATTGTAACTTTAAATAGTTTGAGGGCCTAATTGACTTTACAGATAAAGTTGTATGGCCTATTTGATACATTTTATGCAAAAAAAAGTGACATTTATATTTACCTGGTATTACAGGTCACTAACAGGTAATTATGCCTTGATGACTAAATTGACATGTTTATGTACCTAATTGCAACTTTAAAAAGTTTGAGGGCCTAATTGGCATTACAGGTAAAGTTTGAAGGCCTATTTGATACAGTTTATGCAAAAAAAAGTGACATTTATATTTACCTGGTATTATAGGTCACTAACAGGTAATTATGCCTTGATAACTAAATTGACATGTTTATGTATCTAATTGCCACTTTAAAAAGTTTTAGGGCCTAATTGACTTTACATATAAAGTTTCATGGCCTATTTGATACATTTTATGCAAAAAAAAGTGACATTTATATTTACCTGGTATTGCAGGTCACTAACAGGTAATTATGCCTTGATAACTAAATTGACATGTTTATGTATCTAATTGCAACTTTAAAAAGTTTGAAGGCCTAATTGACTTTACAGATAAAGTTTGATGGCCTATTTGATACATTTTATGCAAAAAAAGTGACATTTATTTTTACCTGGTATTATAGGTCACTAACAGGTAATTATGCCTTGATGACTAAATTGACATTTTATGTATCTAATTGTAACTTTAAATAGTTTGAGGGCCTAATTGACTTTACAGATAAAGTTGTATGGCCTATTTGATACATTTTATGCAAACAAAAGTGACATTTATATTTACCTGGTATTACAGGTCACTAACAGGTAATTATGCCTTGATGACTAAATTGACATGTTTATGTACCTAATTGCAACTTTAAAAAGTTTGAGGGCCTAATTGGCATTACAGGTAAAGTTTGAAGGCCTATTTGATACAGTTTATGCAAAAAAAAGTGACATTTATATTTACCTGGTATTATAGGTCACTAACAGGTAATTATGCCTTGATAACTAAATTGACATGTTTATGTATCTAATTGCCACTTTAAAAAGTTTTAGGGCCTAATTGACTTTACATATAAAGTTTCATGGCCTATTTGATACATTTTATGCAAAAAAAAGTGACATTTATATTTACCTGGTATTGCAGGTCACTAACAGGTAATTATGCCTTGATAACTAAATTGACATGTTTATGTATCTAATTGCAACTTTAAAAAGTTTGAAGGCCTAATTGACTTTACAGATAAAGTTTGATGGCCTATTTGATACATTTTATGCAAAAAAAGTGACATTTATTTTTACCTGGTATTATAGGTCACTAACAGGTAATTATGCCTTGATGACTAAATTGACATTTTATGTATCTAATTGTAACTTTAAATAGTTTGAGGGCCTAATTGACTTTACAGATAAAGTTGTATGGCCTATTTGATACATTTTATGCAAACAAAAGTGACATTTATATTTACCTGGTATTACAGGTCACTAACAGGTAATTATGCCTTGATGACTAAATTGACATGTTTATGTACCTAATTGCAACTTTAAAAAGTTTGAGGGCCTAATTGGCATTACAGGTAAAGTTTGAAGGCCTATTTGATACAGTTTATGCAAAAAAAAGTGACATTTATATTTACCTGGTATTATAGGTCACTAACAGGTAATTATGCCTTGATAACTAAATTGACATGTTTATGTATCTAATTGCCACTTTAAAAAGTTTTAGGGCCTAATTGACTTTACATATAAAGTTTCATGGCCTATTTGATACATTTTATGCAAAAAAAAGTGACATTTATATTTACCTGGTATTGCAGGTCACTAACAGGTAATTATGCCTTGATAACTAAATTGACATGTTTATGTATCTAATTGCAACTTTAAAAAGTTTGAAGGCCTAATTGACTTTACAGATAAAGTTTGATGGCCTATTTGATACATTTTATGCAAAAAAAGTGACATTTATTTTTACCTGGTATTATAGGTCACTAACAGGTAATTATGCCTTGATGACTAAATTGACATTTTATGTATCTAATTGTAACTTTAAATAGTTTGAGGGCCTAATTGACTTTACAGATAAAGTTGTATGGCCTATTTGATACATTTTATGCAAAAAAAAGTGACATTTATATTTACCTGGTATTACAGGTCACTAACAGGTAATTATGCCTTGATGACTAAATTGACATGTTTATGTACCTAATTGCAACTTTAAAAAGTTTGAGGGCCTAATTGGCATTACAGGTAAAGTTTGAAGGCCTATTTGATACAGTTTATGCAAAAAAAAGTGACATTTATATTTACCTGGTATTATAGGTCACTAACAGGTAATTATGCCTTGATAACTAAATTGACATGTTTATGTATCTAATTGCCACTTTAAAAAGTTTTAGGGCCTAATTGACTTTACATATAAAGTTTCATGGCCTATTTGATACATTTTATGCAAAAAAAAGTGACATTTATATTTACCTGGTATTGCAGGTCACTAACAGGTAATTATGCCTTGATAACTAAATTGACATGTTTATGTATCTAATTGCAACTTTAAAAAGTTTGAAGGCCTAATTGACTTTACAGATAAAGTTTGATGGCCTATTTGATACATTTTATGCAAAAAAAGTGACATTTATTTTTACCTGGTATTATAGGTCACTAACAGGTAATTATGCCTTGATGACTAAATTGACATTTTATGTATCTAATTGTAACTTTAAATAGTTTGAGGGCCTAATTGACTTTACAGATAAAGTTTTATGGCCTATTTGATACATTTTATGCAAAAAAAAGTGACATTTATATTTACCTGGTATTACAGGTCACTAACAGGTAATTATGCCTTGATGACTAAATTGACATGTTTATGTACCTAATTGCAACTTTAAAAAGTTTGAGGGCCTAATTGGCATTACAGGTAAAGTTTGAAGGCCTATTTGATACAGTTTATGCAAAAAAAAGTGACATTTATATTTACCTGGTATTATAGGTCACTAACAGGTAATTATGCCTTGATAACTAAATTGACATGTTTATGTATCTAATTGCCACTTTAAAAAGTTTTAGGGCCTAATTGACTTTACATATAAAGTTTCATGGCCTATTTGATACATTTTATGCAAAAAAAAGTGACATTTATATTTACCTGGTATTGCAGGTCACTAACAGGTAATTATGCCTTGATAACTAAATTGACATGTTTATGTATCTAATTGCAACTTTAAAAAGTTTGAGGGCCTAATTGACTTTACAGATAAAGTTTGATGGCCTATTTGATACATTTTATGCAAAAAAAAGTGACATTTATATTTACCTGGTATTACAGGTCACTAACAGGTAATTATGCCTTGATAACTAAATTGACATGTTTATGTATCTAATTGCAACTTTAAAAAGTTTGAGGGCCTAATTGACTTTACAGATAAAGTTTGATGGCCTATTTGATACATTTTATGCAAAAAAAAGTGACATTTATATTTACCTGGTATTACAGGTCACTAACAGGTAATTATGCCTTGATAACTAAATTGACATGTTTATGTATCTAATTGCAACTTTAAAAAGTTTGAGGGCCTAATTGACTTTACATATAAAGTTTGATGGCCTATTTGATACATTTTATGCAAAAAAAAGTGACATTTATATTTACCTGGTATTACAGGTCACTAACAGGTAATTATGCCTTGATAACTAAATTGACATGTTTATGTATCTAATTGCAACTTTAAAAAGTTTGAGGGCCTAATTGACTTTACAGATAAAGTTTGATGGCCTATTTGATACATTTTATGCAAAAAAAAGTGACATTTATTTTTACCTGGTATTATAGGTCACTAACAGGTAATTATGCCTTGATGACTAAATTGACATTTTATGTATCTAATTGTAACTTTAAATAGTTTGAGGGCCTAATTGACTTTACAGATAAAGTTTTATGGCCTATTTGATACATTTTATGCAAAAAAAAGTGACATTTATATTTACCTGGTATTACAGGTCACTAACAGGTAATTATGCCTTGATGACTAAATTGACATTTTATGTATCTAATTGTAACTTTAAATAGTTTGAGGGCCTAATTGACTTTACAGATAAAGTTTTATGGCCTATTTGATACATTTTATGCAAAAAAAAGTGACATTTATATTTACCTGGTATTACAGGTCACTAACAGGTAATTATGCCTTGATGACTAAATTGACATTTTATGTATCTAATTGTAACTTTAAATAGTTTGAGGGCCTAATTGACTTTACAGATAAAGTTTTATGGCCTATTTGATACATTTTATGCAAAAAAAAGTGACATTTATTTTTACCTGGTATTATAGGTCACTAACAGGTAATTATGCCTTGATGACTAAATTGACATTTTATGTATCTAATTGTAACTTTAAATAGTTTGAGGGCCTAATTGACTTTACAGATAAAGTTGTATGGCCTATTTGATACATTTTATGCAAACAAAAGTGACATTTATATTTACCTGGTATTACAGGTCACTAACAGGTAATTATGCCTTGATGACTAAATTGACATGTTTATGTACCTAATTGCAACTTTAAAAAGTTTGAGGCCTAATTGGCATTACAGGTAAAGTTTGAAGGCCTATTTGATACAATTTATGCAAAAAAAAGTGACATTTATATTTACCTGGTATTACAGGTCACTAACAGGTAATTATGCCTTGATAACTAAATTGACATGTTTATGTATCTAATTGCAACTTTAAAAAGTTTGAAGGCCTAATTGACTTTACAGATAAAGTTTGATGGCCTATTTGATACATTTTATGCAAAAAAAGTGACATTTATTTTTACCTGGTATTATAGGTCACTAACAGGTAATTATGCCTTGATGACTAAATTGACATGTTTATGTACCTAATTGCAACTTTAAAAAGTTTGAGGGCCTAATTGGCATTACAGGTAAAGTTTGAAGGCCTATTTGATACAGTTTATGCAAAAAAAAGTGACATTTATATTTACCTGTTATTTTAGGTCACTAACAGGTAATTATGCCTTGATAACTAAATTGACATGTTTATGTATCTAATTGCCACTTTAAAAAGTTTGAGTGCCTAATTGGAATTACAGGTAATGTTTGAAGGCCTATTTGATACAGTTTATGCAAAAAAAAGGTGACATTTATATTTACCTGGTATTACAGGTCACTAACAGGTAATTATGCCTTGATGACTAAATTGACATGTTTATGTATCTAATTGCCACTTTAAAAAGTTTTAGGGCCTAATTGACTTTACAAATAAAGTTTCATGGCCTATTTGATAAATTTTATGCAAAGAAAAGTAACATTTATATTTACCTGTTATTACAGGTCACTAACAGGTAATTATGCCTTGATGACTAAATTGACATTTTATGTATCTAATTGTAACTCTAAATAGTTTGAGGGCCTAATTGACTTTACAGATAAAGTTGTATGGCCTATTTGATACATTTTATGCATACAAAAGTGACATTTATATTAACTGGTATTACAGGTCACTAACAGGTAATTATGCCTTGATGACTAAATTGACATGTTTATGTATCTAATTGCAACTTTAAAAAGTTTGAGGCCTAATTGACTTTACAGATAAAGTATGATGGCCTATTTGATACATTTTATGCATACAAAAGTGACATTTATATTAACTGGGATTACAGGTCACTAACAGGTAATTATGTCTTGATGACTAAATTGACATGTTTATGTATCTAATTGCAACTTTAAAAAGCTTGAAGGCCTAATTGACTTTACAGATAAAGTATGATGGCCTATTTGATACATTTTATGCATACAAAAGTGACATTTATATTAACTGGGATTACAGGTCACTAACAGGTAATTATGTCTTGATGACTAAATTGACATGTTTATGTATCTAATTGCAACTTTAAAAAGCTTGAAGGCCTAATTGACTTTACAGATAAAGTATGATGGCCTATTTGATACATTTTATGCATACAAAAGTGACATTTATATTAACTGGGATTACAGGTCACTAACAGGTAATTATGTCTTGATGACTAAATTGACATGTTTATGTATCTAATTGCAACTTTAAAAAGCTTGAAGGCCTAATTGACTTTACAGATAAAGTATGATGGCCTATTTGATACATTTTATGCATACAAAAGTGACATTTATATTAACTGGGATTACAGGTCACTAACAGGTAATTATGTCTTGATGACTAAATTGACATGTTTATGTATCTAATTGCAACTTTAAAAAGCTTGAAGGCCTAATTGACTTTACAGATAAAGTATGATGGCCTATTTGATACATTTTATGCATACAAAAGTGACATTTATATTAACTGGGATTACAGGTCACTAACAGGTAATTATGTCTTGATGACTAAATTGACATGTTTATGTATCTAATTGCAACTTTAAAAAGCTTGAAGGCCTAATTGACTTTACAGATAAAGTATGATGGCCTATTTGATACATTTTATGCATACAAAAGTGACATTTATATTAACTGGGATTACAGGTCACTAACAGGTAATTATGTCTTGATGACTAAATTGACATGTTTATGTATCTAATTGCAACTTTAAAAAGCTTGAAGGCCTAATTGACTTTACAGATAAAGTATGATGGCCTATTTGATACATTTTATGCATACAAAAGTGACATTTATATTAACTGGGATTACAGGTCACTAACAGGTAATTATGTCTTGATGACTAAATTGACATGTTTATGTATCTAATTGCAACTTTAAAAAGCTTGAAGGCCTAATTGACTTTACAGATAAAGTATGATGGCCTATTTGATACATTTTATGCATACAAAAGTGACATTTATATTAACTGGGATTACAGGTCACTAACAGGTAATTATGTCTTGATGACTAAATTGACATGTTTATGTATCTAATTGCAACTTTAAAAAGCTTGAAGGCCTAATTGACTTTACAGATAAAGTATGATGGCCTATTTGATACATTTTATGCATACAAAAGTGACATTTATATTAACTGGGATTACAGGTCACTAACAGGTAATTATGTCTTGATGACTAAATTGACATGTTTATGTATCTAATTGCAACTTTAAAAAGCTTGAAGGCCTAATTGACTTTACAGATAAAGTATGATGGCCTATTTGATACATTTTATGCATACAAAAGTGACATTTATATTAACTGGGATTACAGGTCACTAACAGGTAATTATGTCTTGATGACTAAATTGACATGTTTATGTATCTAATTGCAACTTTAAAAAGCTTGAAGGCCTAATTGACTTTACAGATAAAGTATGATGGCCTATTTGATACATTTTATGCATACAAAAGTGACATTTATATTAACTGGGATTACAGGTCACTAACAGGTAATTATGTCTTGATGACTAAATTGACATGTTTATGTATCTAATTGCAACTTTAAAAAGCTTGAAGGCCTAATTGACTTTACAGATAAAGTATGATGGCCTATTTGATACATTTTATGCATACAAAAGTGACATTTATATTAACTGGGATTACAGGTCACTAACAGGTAATTATGTCTTGATGACTAAATTGACATGTTTATGTATCTAATTGCAACTTTAAAAAGCTTGAAGGCCTAATTGACTTTACAGATAAAGTATGATGGCCTATTTGATACATTTTATGCATACAAAAGTGACATTTATATTAACTGGGATTACAGGTCACTAACAGGTAATTATGTCTTGATGACTAAATTGACATGTTTATGTATCTAATTGCAACTTTAAAAAGCTTGAAGGCCTAATTGACTTTACAGATAAAGTATGATGGCCTATTTGATACATTTTATGCATACAAAAGTGACATTTATATTAACTGGGATTACAGGTCACTAACAGGTAATTATGTCTTGATGACTAAATTGACATGTTTATGTATCTAATTGCAACTTTAAAAAGTTTGAAGGCCTAATTGACTTTACAGATAAAGTTTGATGGCCTATTTGATACATTTTATGCAAAAAAAGTAACATTTATTTTTACCTGGTATTATAGGTCACTAACAGGTAATTATGCCTTGATGACTAAATTGACATTTTATGTATCTAATTGTAAC
>NC_044931.1:11037176-11037940 GCF_003576645.1 Ipomoea triloba | reverse complement strand
ATCTGGACACTCTGAAAATCCTCCACGCCATCTGGAACAACAACAAGTTGGACTGGGCTCACATCATCTTCGACTGCCTCAAACACCAAGTGCAGAGTTCAGTTTCCAACTCCGACCTGACAATCTACAAAAAGGTTGGTTTTGGCTTTGTTGTTCAATTTCTATTGAGACTGAAGGGCTTCGAACTGAGGGAAGGGCGAGAGGTTCATCGGAATACCTATATGGGTAGAACGAAACCTCAAGCTAAGGCAAAAGGTGCTAAGGATGCATCTTCACCCTCAAAGCCTAAGGGAAGGGGCAAAAGGAAAGCCCCAGCTAAGGAGAAGCGCTCTGATGACGAGCTTTTGGACATCCCAGTCAAGAGGGTTGAATTGAAAAGGAAGGCCAAGAGGACCAAGACTGCTGCTGTCACCCAGGTTCGAGAGGTGACACCGTCCGTTATACAAGTACCATTTGAGGACAGGGCACAAGCCCAGGGGGAACCTCAGGCTACACTGGCCACTGAGGTTGAGAGAGTGCCCCCTACCAAGTCCCTGTCAGGAACTTTAAGTGTTGATATACTTGCTGTTGATGGTGCTGAGGATGTTGATGAATCTGTTGGTTTGCCTCAAGAGGAGGCTCGAGAAGTTGAAGGTACTGGGATCAGTGATCCAGTACAGGGTATTGATGAGGAACCACGACAGGTGGTTCGAGAGGTAGATATTCCAGCAGCTGAAGATCTAGACTGTGTGGTGGCTGCTGATGGTCAGGGCACTGTGGTCAGG
>NC_044931.1:11035625-11036176 GCF_003576645.1 Ipomoea triloba | reverse complement strand
TGGTTAACAAGATCCTTCACCACTTTTACTAGAACTAAGGTTTGAAAACATTTTTCTACTCTTTCCCTTTTCTTGCATTGAAAATATTTTGGACATAATTGGGTCAATTCCAATACTCGAAAATTAATTCTCCTTTTAACCCAATTCAAAAATTCTCCTTTTCTTTTACAAAACATTTGGATAATCCACTAACAACCGTTCACCATGGTAATTCAAGTGTAACAATTCTACACTTCCAACCCCACACTTTTCACATAATTCTCATATTTGACACATACATCTCAATGCATAAAACATATACACTTCCCGATCTCAACATAGGCATAATACACAAAATATATTTATTCTTTACAAGCACATAATGCTACTTCCTTATATTATTTATAAGTTCACGCATATGTAACACTACCTACATAACACATGTGCCTAACTACATAGTATTACTCTTCTTACCATCAACATATATAATTATGGTTTATACATACCATATACTATACACAAAATGTGACATTTTACCATGTATATATACATAATACAACATTTTATTAATA
>NC_044931.1:11034117-11034625 GCF_003576645.1 Ipomoea triloba | reverse complement strand
GTCAAAGCTAAGAACAAGGGTAGTGGTAAGCGATTGAAGAGTGCAAGGGAGAGAGCTGCAAGCAAGTGTGCAAAGCAATCAAGGAGATGCCACACTTATGATGAATATGGCCATAACAGTTGGACATGTCCTTTAAATAATTGAAATTGATCATTGTATTACTGTATATGATTTGTGGTAATTCATAGGGTGGTCTGTTTTGATACATATGTTAATACTTTTAATTTGTGCACTGGTGCATTTTAATACAAGTACTGGTGTGTCCTGTTACGCACATGCGTACTTGACGTATGGCGAGTAAGTGGTGTTTTTTAATATGTTTACAGCTTGAGTGTTGTGTTTTAGTGAGGTAAGTGGTGCATTTTTAAACCTTGAGTGGTGTGTTTCGAAATGTCAATGGTGTGTTTCACCCTTTAGGTAGTGTGTTTTAGTAATGTCAGTAGTGTGTTTTACACAATGAGTGGTGTGTTTTAGTTAGGTCAGTGTTGTATTTTTACACCTTTGAGTG
>NC_044931.1:11032324-11033117 GCF_003576645.1 Ipomoea triloba | reverse complement strand
GGGAGTGCGAGAAAGAAGTCATAAGGTTGGTGTTTTGGTTAGGCCGGAGTCCTGAAAATGGTGTCGGCACTCGGTCAACCACGCCTCCCTGAAAAGGAAGTGCGAGAAAGAAGTCATAAGGTTGGTGTTTTGGTTAGGCCGGAGTCCTGAAAATGGTGTCGGCACTCGGTCAACCACGCCTCCCTGAAAAGGGAGTGCGAGAAAGAAGTCATAAGGTTGGTGTTTTGGTTAGGCCGGAGTCCTGAAAATGGGGTCGGCACTCGGTCAACCATGCCTCCCTGGAAAGGGAGTGTGAGAAAGAAGTCATAAGGTTGGTATTTTGGTTAGGCCGGAGTCCTGAAAATGGTGTCGGCACTCAGTCAACCGTGCCTCCCTGAAAAGGGAGTGCAAGAAAGAAGTCATAAGGTTGGTGTTTTGGTTAGGCCGGAGTCCTGAAAATGGGGTCGGCACTCGGTCAACCATGCCTCCCTGGAAAGGGAGTGTGAGAAAGAAGTCATAAGGTTGGTATTTTGGTTAGGCCGGAGTCCTGAAAATGGTGTCGGCACTCAGTCAACCGTGCCTCCCTGAAAAGGGAGTGCAAGAAAGAAGTCATAAAGTTGGTGTTTTGGTTAGGTCGGATTCCTGAAAATGGAGTTTGCACTCGGTCAACCGTGCATCCCTGAAAAGGGAGTTTGAGAAAGAGGTCATAAGGTTGGAGTTTTGGTTAGGCCAGAGTCCTAACAATGGAGTCGGCACTCGATCAGCCGTGCCTCCCTGAAAAGAGAGTGCGAGAAAGAGGTCATAAGTTTGGTGT
>NC_044931.1:11024878-11031324 GCF_003576645.1 Ipomoea triloba | reverse complement strand
CCCCCCCCCTTCACTCACGTTTAGTTCACCCCCAGCGAAAAGCTAGAAACCCGCCTCCTCCTCCTCCTCCAACGCAATGTTCGCATACCGGTCTGTTAGGGCAACACTCTCATGATTGAGTATTAAATTTTCCAGTATAAGTATTACATTTCATCTTGATCTGACCCGTCTCACGAATCTACACAAATTTTTGCCAAATTATTTGTGAAACATCTATTTTAGATATCTAACCAAGTTAATTAGTTAAAGTGAATCAAATAGGCAAACAAGAACGTTATTAAAAAAAAAATTTGTTTATCATTTTTGATAACTCCTTTTGGGTCGAATTCATCACACAAAATTTTCCTAATGCATTTTATTTCTCTTATGTAATTTGTGGTCATTACATATAAGTAAATTTTACATAGTGCACTGCATACTATCAGATGGTAAATGATTATTCACCTTGTCATGAAAAAAATTGTTTACCAACCAGCCATATTTGGCAATGATCATGAAGTTTGAACTAATTAACAGACTTTACAGTGATGGATAATTACACTAATATAATCAATGATTTATTGAAGTTCATTATATATATACACACACGCATAAATCCATATTTAGCAATAAATTATAATTCAATGATATTTTAATGCACAAATGAAATTCGCGTCCCACGAAAGGGACAGCATTAGGGAAAGGTAATTAAGCTCGACTGAAACTAAGGATGCGTTTGGTCATGGGTTTACAATACTAGGGATGAAAATCAAAATCATAGTTAGTGTTTTAAAAAATTTATCATTCAATCTTACTGGTAATATGATTTTTAAGTTTAGATTAGCGCTTTTAGATTTTTATTTTAATTTTTCTGTTCATATATATTGGTGCTTTGGATGTCATTATATTAGAATCAATTACCTTAATTTTAGTTTTTGTATTTTTAAAACCTTTATTCCCATTATAAGGTCATACATAACCAAACATCAATATTGGTAATCATTCTAATTCCACCCTACTACCAAACATACAAAATACTTTCACCAAAACTCATACCATTACCAAGTATTTGATTCATATTCTGATTCTGATTCCGATTCCGATTCCGATTCCGATTCCAATTCTGATTCCGATTCCGATTCCAATGTGCGAACCAAACCCACTCTAAAAATTAAATCGCATTTATATTAGGGAAATTAAACAAAGCATTTCCTTCTTCCTATCATATATGATTCATTGAATTCAGCCACATCAAATCAAAATTATGGAAAATATCAATTTATTCTAATTTCTAAATATTATTTATAATATTTACAAAAAAAAAAGTCTATAATCGCCACTTGAAAATATATTCTAGATAAAATATATCGAAATTGCTATAGCTAACTGGCTCAAACTGACAATCAATTCGGCCGAGGATTGTTTCTAATATTACTTTTGATTGATTGATGGCATGTTTGGTTGGGTGGAAAACCAATTCCATGGAAACAAGAGAATAACCAATTCCATGGAAAATGGTTTCCATGGAATTCCACTTCCCAAAAGTTAAGGAAAAGAAATTCTTTGGTAAGAGTAGGTATTTTGTTTTCCCAAGAGGGTGGAAGAAAATAACTAAACGGGCTGCGATTGTGCGTATATTTTTTATTGTATTTAAATAATAAATAAATAAATTCATTAAAATGTGATGAGGTCTTAGTGTCTCACTCCATATATAGTCTACTTAGGAGTTAGGGTCTTAGGGATGATTTGGTAAGCCCTCCTCGTCGTAGACAAGTGAGGTGTTTGGTGTAATTTTTTCTTTCTTCCTTTCTTATTTTGAGTATTGCTTTCGGATTGATCCAAAATAAATTGAGATGAGATTACTCAATTTATGACTAACTGAGTTTTATTGTTATATTAAAGCATGTAAATTTAGGTAGATTCGAATTTGGATCAAACTTTCATTTGAATAAGAATCAAAATGTATATACGTAATTCAAGTCCAAATCTAAATTAGTATCAGAATCGTGAAATAAGAATTAGGAGAAAAAAAAATACTTTCTTTCATAATATCTTATGAGTATATCAATTACTACTAAACCATACTTAAAAGTCAAGACTTAAAACCAACAAATCCTCCACTTAGAAGTCATACAAGAGACTAAATATACACTACATTTCTATTATATATATAGAGAGTTATACACTTATAATAAATATGAGAAAGTTTAAATTAGTCACCGAATTATACGCAAAAATGCAATTAGATTATCTAATTAAAAAAAAGTTTAACTTGGTCTCTCAATTGTTTAAAATTATGCAATTTAACAAAATTTGATTTGTTCTCATGTTATCGCTGACGTGACGGTCATTATATTAAAAAAATTTATTATTTTAAATTTATTTTAATAATTTTAAATTAAAAAAAAAAAAAGAAACAAAAACCCACATCCACCCGTCTTCATCTTCGGTTGAAGACGAATACAGGGAGGGGAATTTTCGGTTTTTTTTCTAAAAAAATAATTAAAAAAAATTAATAATACGATGACCATCACGTCAACGATGATTTGAGAAATAGTTGATAGATTAATTGCATTTCTTTTTTGAGTTGAATGTCTCAATTGTACTTTTGTGTTTAGTTTGGTGAGTTCATGTCTTTTTTTTTTTTAGTACTATTGACTTTATTACAATATAATATATGTGCGTACATACTTTCTCAACCTGAGGTACAAACTTGTAACCTCCCATTTGGCAGGATACTTTCCTATTCTATATCAGGCAGCAGTTATGGCGGTTTTGGCAGTTTAGGTAACTTTCCTAAGTTCGAATTTGTTAAGTTTTTCTTACTTTCCTTTCAAGGGCTCATTATTCTCATATAAATACCTATGAGGTCACATTGTAAATAGTTCTGATTTTAATACAAGAGCAATTATTCTGGCTCATTACTTTTGTACTTTTACGATTGTGTTGACCCACCGTTCGATCACAAGGTAATCGTAAAACCAACAGAACTATCGGGGAGTTAGGGAAAAGAATAATGTGGGAATAAAGTGAGAGTTTAAATTATAGCGTTTGGTTTGCACGAATAAAATTATTGGGAATTTCAATTCCAATGTTTGGTATACATGGAAATTGAAAAGGAATAAGTAAATAAAGTCTAAAATGTCCATTGTTATTGTTATTGTTGCTATTGTTATTATTATTATCATTAAATGACAAGTAGCCTTGGACCCATTTGCATCTCTAAACACAAAAAAAATACTCCGTAACATATTAAATTAAAATACCACTTATCTACCGTAGATATATTGTAATTAATTTTCATGCAAATACTTTATCAAATGTTAAGCTTCATAAGCTCACATAAAAAAAAAATCATAAAATCATCAAAGGTTGGCCTAGATTAATTATTGCTCAAAAATGACGTTTTCTGTTGACAATAGTCGAATAATAATACACGCTATAATCTAGAAGGAAAGGTTAGACATCAATTTTAGGTTAAAAAAGGTAGGCATAATTTTGTCTTAGGATTTTTTTTCTTCTTAAAATACATGGAATTAAAATCACAGGGGGCCATGGGATTCTAATTCCATGAAAATGAGGAAATTGCAATTCTTTCGACCAAAGGAAGAAATTTAATTGCCTTCGAAATTATATGGGAATGAAATTATAATTTTTTTCAATCAAACGTTCCGTCTTGATATATTGTCACTAAAATCAAGAAAATTAATAAACTAATGAGAGTCGAAATTGAACAGAGATACACTTACTTCATACGTCTGGACTGGGTTAGTAGTCCGTATGCGCTACGTATTGGCGTACCGCGTACCAACCGAAGCGTGATATCATTTGCATTGAGCATGAAACGCGGTTCAAGACTTCAAGTCTTCAAGAGTCCACCGTACGACGCCGTTTCGCTCTCTCTCTTCAGTCAGTCTCTCTTTTGTCTTCTCTCTCTCGTCCCCATACAGTCCTCCCATTTCTTTCACTCTCACCCTCTCTGCAACCTTCTTCTCTCTCTCTCGCATTTTCTCTCTCTAAACGGCGGACTTTGCTTCCTGCTTCGCTCACAGTCATTGCGGCTCGCGGAGTTTGCCCTAGACCGCAATCGCAGCTCAGATCTAACTCCTCGCGTTTCGGTTTAGTGTTGCAGAATTCGCGTCTGTGAAGCTATGTGCTGGTAGGATAATGGCTAGCTCGGACCCTAGTAAGAAGACCCGACCCGGCCCATGGCCGCCCGCACCGGCAGCTCCCGCAATGCCGCCGACTACCTGGGCCAAGCGGACTGGATTTCGCCCCAAGTTCTCGGGAGAGACCAATGCCAGTAACTCCGGCCAAATTGCGCCCCGGCCGCAAGATCAGCCCCAGGCTCAACCCCCCGCGCGGACCAGGGGGGTGGATTCTAGTCTGGATCTCGAAGCGGGGAGGGCTAGGCCGGAGAAAGCTAACGGGGAGCAGGCGAATGGGAAGCCGCAGCAGCCGGAGAAGGATCATCCGGTGAGGAAGCGGAGGGATTCTGACGGCGGCGGCGCGCCGAAGAGTACCGTAGCTAATGGACAGGCGGTGACTGCCACTGAGCCAGCAACGACGGCTGCTGGTGGGCAGCAGCCGAGTCGAAGAGCATTGAGGAATGAGGAAGTGGTAGACATGTTGCCACAGTCTATTGATGATGATAGCTTCGCGAGGCATTCACATATGAAGTACGAGCTTAGAGATGTACCTGGTCTTGGTGAGCTTGTGCTTGGTGTTTCACGATATATTTAAATTTGATTACTGCCTAAGATTTTTTTTTAATCAAATTCCATGCTTATTTGAGCAGTATTATTCCTTTTTTCTTTCTTCCTTCTCTTTCTTGAAGTTATAGTTTATAATAATGGGTTAACATTCAGAGGTTTATACTCTTTGCTTATTTGGTAACAGCTAATATAAGGGTGGCAGCTACAGTGTTTTTTAAATTCGTGATTCAGAAAATTTGTTTTATTTTTTTCCCCACTTTTCTTTTGATATGTATTGAAAATATTGATTTTTGTTTCTCTTGTTTCAGTTCCTATTGGTTTCTATGGCTTACAACATTATCTTTCAATATTGGGTTCGTTGGTACTAATTCCACTTGTGATTGTTCCGGCAATGGGTGGCACCTATGTGAGCACTTGTAATTCATTCCTTATTATTTTACACTTAAAAAAGATTGATTTTATTGTAATTCTGTTAGTAATTTCTTGAGTACTAATTCAATTTAGTGGATGTAGGAGGATACATCAAATGTTGTCTCCACTGTGCTTTTTGTGTCAGGAGTGTCTACACTTTTGCACACATTTTTCGGCTCAAGGTTGCCGCTAATACAGGGTCCTTCATTTGTTTATCTTGCTCCAGCACTTGCAATAATCAACTCCCCAGAGTTCTTAAGATTGAATGGAAATGTATGCTTCTAGATTTTTGTTTGTGACATACAATATTATTGGTGCTGTGAAGTTTTTGTATTGAGGAAGTACTTTTATCTTGCAGAATTTCAAGCATATTATGAAGGAGTTACAGGGAGCCATAATAATTGCTTCAGCTTTTCAAGCAATACTTGGATACAGTGGGCTTATGATGATATTTTTGAAGTAAGAATTTCTCTTTTCAAAAGTTTTCCTTTTTTCTAATTTACTGCCATAGAACTGTATCTGGAATGCTATGGTCATTTGGCAAAGTGAGGTTGTGTGTTGCCAAATGCCAAAGCCAATAAATTTAAAATTTTGAATTTCTGTTGTTAATTGTATCTTGTCTGCTGGTACCACATGTTTTTCTTTTATCCTATCAATCAAATGGTGATTCTATGCAAATGTACTAATGGAAAATCGATCTGAGTGCTGTAGCTTTTAGTTTTATAATCTGGCAATCAATTATTTGTCTATACCTTGGAAACATATTGGTAACTGTCATATTTCAGCCATAGCTAAGAGATTATATAATATATACTCGTTGTTTGTGTTGTCAATTCTTCTCAGTCTTGATTCCATTACCTTGCAGAACTACCCTAATTTGGCATGATATTTTTTCCATTCTCTTTTTCTTTCAATAACATGGATCTAGTAATTACCATGCCTTTTTAATGAATTGGGATCTGCTTGTCATAGAGGCTGCCCAAATTTTTAACTGTATGTGAAGTTATCTACTTGGACAACTTGTCTAGTGCAACCAGCTGTTCCATTTTAGTTAATCAGAGATGAATTGGTTTGCAAAGGGGTTGTAGATGATAAGATATGATTGTGGATTGAAAAGGGGTTGTAGATGATAAGAGATGATTGTGGTTCTGAGCTAGTTTGAAGCCCTTCTATTTTAAATGTAAACTGCAGGGCAGAAAACCCAGTTTTCTTCTAAGAAATTACATGATAATATGCTGTCTTTTTTTAAAACATTATATGTGTGAATCCAAATTACATCCCTGTTTTGTTTTGTTTTTTTTTTTTTTTTTTTTTTTTTTTTTTTTTTTTTTTTTTTTTTTT
>NC_044931.1:11023692-11023878 GCF_003576645.1 Ipomoea triloba | reverse complement strand
ACTTGTCAATACTTCTAATTTGACCTCCCTAAAGACCGACACAAATCGAGGGTAACCCCAACAATCTTTGATTTTAACAACCACAAAACTGCGAAAATCAAATGGCGTCGTTGCTAGGGAGGGCAAACGGTTGTTATTGACTTGTTTTATATATTTGAAATATTTGCATTGTTTTTACTTCATTTC
>NC_044931.1:11022230-11023231 GCF_003576645.1 Ipomoea triloba | reverse complement strand
AAATCAAATGGAGTCGTTGCTAGGGAGGGCAAACGGTTGTTATTGACTTCTTTTATATATTTGAAATATTTGCATTGTTTTTACTTCATTTCAGTTGTTGTGTTTACTTTGTTTGTACTAACCTCCCAAAAACAACTACTATTTGTTCGGGTAGTAAACTTTCTTTCTTTCAACATTTTTGAAGGGTGAATGCAAACGACGGCTAGAGGCAACCAAGGCCTACACCCTCTATAGCTTGAAATAAACCGAGCCACAACGAGAAGGACAAAAAGAAAGGCCAAACTTAGTGAGATCCTAGTAGACCGAGAGGAGAATGGTAGTTCCTAAACCAGCCGAGAATAAACACCTTTGCAATGCAATTTTTCATAAACCATAAACACACTATGATGAATCATGGCTTACTAGAAATTCATTTCCTAGCTTTTCCGTATTGATTTCAACAATTTTCTTCGTATCTCCTTTACTACAACATTCGTTCATTCAATATTTTTTGATTCTTTGTGACAATGGCGTGCCTGAGGAAAACGCTACATATTCCGTAGATTAAAGACTTGTCAATACTTCTAATTTGACCTCCCTAAAGACCGACACAAATCGAGGGTAACCCCAACAATCTTTGATTTTAACAACCACAAAACTGCGGAAAATCAAATGGCGTCGTTGCTAGGGAGGGCAAACGGTTGTTATTGACTTGTTTTATATATTTGAAATATTTGCATTGTTTTTACTTCATTTCAGTTGTTGTTTTTACTTTGTTTGTACTAACCTCCCTAAAACAACTACTATTTGTTCGGGTAGTAAACTTTCTTTCTTTCAACATTTTTGAAGGGTGAATGCAAACGACGGCTAGAGGCAACCAAGGCCTACACCCTCTATAGCTTGAAATAAACCGAGCCACAACGCAAAGGACAAAAAGAAAGGCCAAACCTAGTGAGATCCTAGTAGACCGAGAGGAGAATGGTAGTTCCTAAACCCCCCAAGAATAAACACCTTTGCAATGC
>NC_044931.1:11020542-11021230 GCF_003576645.1 Ipomoea triloba | reverse complement strand
GAAATGAGACTTAGGTTATCTCAACCTAACTCACTCAAAGGCAGACAGACTGCCGGACTCATAAGGATCCGAAGAGCGAAATGAGACTTAGGTTATCTCAACCTAACTCACTCAAAGGCAGGCAGACTGCCGGACTCATAAGGATCCGAAGATCGAAATGAGACTTAGGTTATCTCAACCTAACTCACTCAAAGGCAGACAGACTGCCGGACTCATAAGGATCCGAAGGTCGAAATGAGACTTAGGTTATCTCAACCTAACTCTCTCAAAGGCAGACAGACTGCCGGACTCATAAGGATCCGAAGGTCGAAATGAGACTTAGGTTATCTCAACCTAACTCTCTCAAAGGCAGACAGACTGCCGGACTCATAAGGATCCGAAGGTCGAAATGAGACTTAGGTTATCTCAACCTAACTCTCTCAAAGGCAGACAGACTGCCGGACTCATAAGGATCCGAAGGTCGAAATGAGACTTAGGTTATCTCAACCTAACTCTCTCAAAGGCAGACAGACTGCCGGACTCATAAGGATCCGAAGATCGAAATGAGACTTAGGTTATCTCAACCTAACTCACTCAAAGGCAGGCACACTGCCGGACTCATAAGGATCCGAAGATCGAAATGAGACTTAGGTTATCTCAACCTAACTCACTCAAAGGCAGACAGACTGCCGGACTCATAAGGATCCGA
>NC_044931.1:11016454-11020517 GCF_003576645.1 Ipomoea triloba | reverse complement strand
AGACTGCCGGACTCATAAGGATCCGAAGATCGAAATGAGACTTAGGTTATCTCAACCTAACTCACTCAAATGCAGACAGACTGCCGGACACATAAGGATCCGAAGATCGAAATGAGACTTAGGTTATCTCAACCTAACTCACTCAAAGGCAGACAGACTGCCGGACTCATAAGGATCCGAAGATCGAAATGAGACTTAGGTTATCTCAACCTAACTCACTCAAAGGCAGGCAGACTGCCGGACTCATAAGGATCCGAAGATCGAACTGAGACTTTGGTTATCTCAAACTAACTCACTCAAAGGCATGCAGACTGCCGAAATCATAAGAATCCGAAGATCGAAATGAGACTTAGGTTATCTCAACCTAACTCACTCAAAGGCAGACAGACTGCCGGACTCATAAGGATCCGAGGATCGAAATGAGACTTAGGTTATCTCAACCTAACTCACTCAAAGGCATGCAGACTACCGGAATCATATGGATCCGAAGATCGAAATGAGACTTAGGTTATCTCAACCTAACTCACTCAAAGGCAGACAGACTGCCGGACTCATAAGGATCCGAGGATCGAAATGAGACTTAGGTTATCTCAACCTAACTCACTCAAAGGCAGACAGACTGCCGGACTCATAAGGATCCGAGGATCGAAATGAGACTTAGGTTATCTCAACCTAACTCACTCAAAGGCAGACAGACTGCCGGACTCATAAGGATCCGAAGGTCGAAATGAGACTTAGGTTATCTAAACCTAACTCACTCAAAGGTAGGCAGACTGCCGGACTCATAAGGATCCAAAGATTGAAATCAGACTTAGGTTATCTCAACCTAACTCACTCAAAGGCAGACAGACTGCCGGACTCATAAGGATCCGAAGATCGAAATGAGACTTAGGTTATCTCAACCTAACTCACTCAAAGGCAGGCAAACTACCGGACTCATAAGGATCCGAAGATCGAAATGAGACTTAGGTTATCTCAACCTAACTCACTCAAAGGCAGACAGACTGCCGGACTCATAAGGATCCGAAGGTCGAAATGAGACTTAGGTTATCTCAACCTAACTCACTCAAAGGCAGACAGACTGCCGGACTCATAAGGATCCGAAGATCGAAATGAGACTTAAGTTATCTCAACCTAACTCACTCAAATGCAGACAGACTGCCGGACACATAAGGATCCGAAGATCGAAATGAGACTTAGGTTATCTCAACCTAACTCACTCAAAGGCAGGCAGACTGCCGGACTCATAAGGATCCGAAGATCGAAATGAGACTTAGGTTATCTCAACCTAACTCACTCAAAGGTAGGCAGACTACCGGACTCATAAGGATCCGAAGATCGAAATGAGACTTAGGTTATCTCAACCTAACTCACTCAAATGCAGACAGACTGCCGGACACATAAGGATCCGAAGATCGAAATGAGACTTAGGTTATCTCAACCTAACTCACTCAAAGTCAGACAGACTGCCGGACTCATAAGGATCCGAAGATCGAAATGAGACTTAGGTTATCTCAACCTAACTCACTCAAAGGCAGACAGACTGCCGGACTCATAAGGACCCGAAGATCGAAATGAGACTTAGGTTATCGCAACCTAACTCACTCAAAGGCATGCAGACTACCGGACTCATAAGGATACGAAGATCGAAATGAGACTTAGGTTATCGCAACCTAACTCACTCAAAGGCATGCAGACTACCGGACTCATAAGGATACGAAGATCGAAATGAGACTTAGGTTATCGCAACCTAACTCACTCAAAGGCATGCAGACTACCGGACTCATAAGGATACGAAGATCGAAATGAGACTTAGGTTATCTTAACCTAACTCACTCAAAGGCAGACAGACTGCCGGACTCATAAGGATCCTAGGATCGAAATGAGACTTAGGTTATCTCACCCTAACTCACTCAAAGGCAGGCAGACTGCCGGACTCATAAGGATCAGAGGATTGTAATGAGACTTAAGTTATCTCAACCTAATTCACTCAAAGACAGAAAGACTGCCGGGCTCATAAGGATCCGAAGATCGAAATGAGACTTAGGTTATCTCAGCCTAACTCACTCAAAGGCATGCAGACTGCCGGACTCATAAGGATCCGAAGATCGAAATGAGACTTAGGTTATCTCAACCTAACTCACTCAAAGGCATGCAGACTGCCGGACTCATAAGGATCCGAAGATCGAAATGAGACTTAGGTTATCTCAACCTAACTCACTCAAAGGCATGCAGACTGCCGGACTCATAAGGATCCGAAGATCGAAATGAGACTTAGGTTATCTCAGCCTAACTCACTCAAAGGCATGCAGACTGCCGGACTCATAAGGATCCGAAGATCGAAATGAGACTTAGGTTATCTCAGCCTAACTCACTCAAAGGCATGCAGACTGCCGGACTCATAAGGATCCGAAGATCGAAATGAGACTTAGGTTATCTCAGCCTAACTCACTCAAAGGCATGCAGACTGCCGGACTCATAAGGATCCGAAGATCGAAATGAGACTTAGGTTATCTCAGCCTAACTCACTCAAAGGCATGCAGACTGCCGGACTCATAAGGATCCGAAGATCGAAATGAGACTTAGGTTATCTCAGCCTAACTCACTCAAAGGCATGCAGACTGCCGGACTCATAAGGATCCGAAGATCGAAATGAGACTTAGGTTATCTCAGCCTAACTCACTCAAAGGCATGCAGACTGCCGGACTCATAAGGATCCGAAGATCGAAATGAGACTTAGGTTATCTCAGCCTAACTCACTCAAAGGCATGCAGACTGCCGGACTCATAAGGATCCGAAGATCGAAATGAGACTTAGGTTATCTCAGCCTAACTCACTCAAAGGCATGCAGACTGCCGGACTCATAAGGATCCGAAGATCGAAATGAGACTTAGGTTATCTCAGCCTAACTCACTCAAAGGCATGCAGACTGCCGGACTCATAAGGATCCGAAGATCGAAATGAGACTTAGGTTATCTCAGCCTAACTCACTCAAAGGCATGCAGACTGCCGGACTCATAAGGATCCGAAGATCGAAATGAGACTTAGGTTATCTCAACCTAACTCACTCAAAGGCATGCAGACTGCCGGACTCATAAGGATCCGAAGATCGAAATGAGACTTAGGTTATCTCAACCTAACTCACTCAAAGGCATGCAGACTACCGGAATCATAAGGATCCGAAGATCGAAATGAGACTTAGGTTATCTCAACCTAACTCACTCAAAGGCAGACAGACTGCCGGACTCATAAGGATCCGAGGATCGAAATGAGACTTAGGTTATCTCACCCTACCTCACTCAAAGGCAGACAGACTGCCGGACTCATAAGGATCCGAGGATCGAAATGAGACTTAGGTTATCTCACCCTAACTCACTCAAAGGCAGGCAGACTGCCGGACTCATAAGGATCCGAGGATTGTAATGAGACTTAAGTTATCTCAACCTAACTCACTCAAAGACAGAAAGACTGCCGGGCTCATAAGGATCCGAAGATCGAAATGAGACTTAGGTTATCTCAACCTAACTCACTCAAAGGCAGGCAGACTACCGGACTCATAAGGATCCGAAGATCGAAATGAGACTTAAGTTATCTCAACCTAACTCACTCAAAGATAGAAAGACTGCCGGACTCATAAGGATCCGAAGCTCGAAATGAGACTTAGGTTATCTCAGCCTAACTCACTCAAAGGCAGGCAGACTACCGGACTCATAAGGATCCGAAGATCGAAATGAGACTTAAGTTATCTCAACCTAACTCACTCAAAGATAGAAAGACTGCCGGACTCATAAGGATCCGAAGCTCGAAATGAGACTTAGGTTATCTCAGCCTAACTCACTCAAAGGCAGGCAGACTACCGGACTCATAAGGATCCGAAGATCGAAATGAGACTTAGGTTATCTCAACCTAACTCACTCAAAGGCAGACAGACTGCCGGACTCATAAGGATCCGAAGGTCGAAACGAGACTTAGGTTATCTCAACCTAACTCACTCAAAGGTAGGCAGACTGCCGGACTCATAAGGATCCAAAGATTGAAATCAGACTTAGGTTATCTCAACCTA
>NC_044931.1:11001593-11015027 GCF_003576645.1 Ipomoea triloba | reverse complement strand
CAAAGGCAGACAGACTGCCGGACTCATAAGGATCCGAGGATCGAAATGAGACTTAGGTTATCTCAACCTAACTCACTCAAAGGCAGACAGACTGCCGGACTCATAAGGATCCGAAGGTCGAAATGAGACTTAGGTTATCTCAACCTAACTCACTCAAAGGCAGACAGACTGCCGGACTCATAAGGATCCTAGGATCGAAATGAGACTTAGGTTATCTCAACCTAATTCACTCAAAGATAGAAAGACTGCCGGGCTCATAAGGATCCGAAGATCGAAATGAGACTTAGGTTATCTCAACCTAACTCACTCAAAGGCATGCAGACTGCCGGAATCATAAGGATCCGAAGATCGAAATGAGACTTAGGTTATCTCAACCTAACTCACTCAAAGGCAGGCAGACTGCCGGACTCATAAGGATCCGAGGATTGTAATGAGACTTAAGTTATCTCAACCTAATTCACTCAAAGACAGAAAGACTGCCGGGCTCATAAGGATCCGAAGATCGAAATGAGACTTAGGTTATCTCAACCTAACTCACTCAAAGGCAGGCAGACTGCCGGACTCATAAGGATCCGAAGATCGAAATGAGACTTAGGTTATCTCAACCTAACTCACTCAAAGGCAGACAGACTGCCGGACTCATAAGGATCCGAAGATCGAAATGAGACTTAGGTTATCTCAACCTAACTCACTCAAAGGCAGACAGACTGCCGGACTCATAAGGATCCGAAGATCGAAATGAGACTTAGGTTATCTCAACCTAACTCACTCAAAGGCAGACAGACTGCCGGACTCATAAGGATCCGAAGATCGAAATGAGACTTAGGTTATCTCAACCTAACTCACTCAAAGGCAGACAGACTGCCGGACTCATAAGGATCCGAAGATCGAAATGAGACTTAGGTTATCTCAACCTAACTCACTCAAAGGCAGACAGACTGCCGGACTCATAAGGATCCGAAGATCGAAATGAGACTTAGGTTATCTCAACCTAACTCACTCAAAGGCAGACAGACTGCCGGACTCATAAGGATCCGAAGATCGAAATGAGACTTAGGTTATCTCAACCTAACTCACTCAAAGGCAGACAGACTGCCGGACTCATAAGGATCCGAAGATCGAAATGAGACTTAGGTTATCTCAACCTAACTCACTCAAAGGCAGACAGACTGCCGGACTCATAAGGATCCGAAGATCGAAATGAGACTTAGGTTATCTCAACCTAACTCACTCAAAGGCAGACAGACTGCCGGACTCATAAGGATCCGAAGATCGAAATGAGACTTAGGTTATCTCAACCTAACTCACTCAAAGGCAGACAGACTGCCGGACTCATAAGGATCCGAAGATCGAAATGAGACTTAGGTTATCTCAACCTAACTCACTCAAAGGCAGACAGACTGCCGGACTCATAAGGATCCGAAGATCGAAATGAGACTTAGGTTATCTCAACCTAACTCACTCAAAGGCAGACAGACTGCCGGACTCATAAGGATCCGAAGATCGAAATGAGACTTAGGTTATCTCAACCTAACTCACTCAAAGGCAGACAGACTGCCGGACTCATAAGGATCCGAAGATCGAAATGAGACTTAGGTTATCTCAACCTAACTCACTCAAAGGCAGACAGACTGCCGGACTCATAAGGATCCGAAGATCGAAATGAGACTTAGGTTATCTCAACCTAACTCACTCAAAGGCAGACAGACTGCCGGACTCATAAGGATCCGAAGATCGAAATGAGACTTAGGTTATCTCAACCTAACTCACTCAAAGGCAGACAGACTGCCGGACTCATAAGGATCCGAAGATCGAAATGAGACTTAGGTTATCTCAACCTAACTCACTCAAAGGCAGACAGACTGCCGGACTCATAAGGATCCGAAGATCGAAATGAGACTTAGGTTATCTCAACCTAACTCACTCAAAGGCAGACAGACTGCCGGACTCATAAGGATCCGAAGATCGAAATGAGACTTAGGTTATCTCAACCTAACTCACTCAAAGGCAGACAGACTGCCGGACTCATAAGGATCCGAAGATCGAAATGAGACTTAGGTTATCTCAACCTAACTCACTCAAAGGCAGACAGACTGCCGGACTCATAAGGATCCGAAGATCGAAATGAGACTTAGGTTATCTCAACCTAACTCACTCAAAGGCAGACAGACTGCCGGACTCATAAGGATCCGAAGATCGAAATGAGACTTAGGTTATCTCAACCTAACTCACTCAAAGGCAGACAGACTGCCGGACTCATAAGGATCCGAAGATCGAAATGAGACTTAGGTTATCTCAACCTAACTCACTCAAAGGCAGACAGACTGCCGGACTCATAAGGATCCGAAGATCGAAATGAGACTTAGGTTATCTCAACCTAACTCACTCAAAGGCAGACAGACTGCCGGACTCATAAGGATCCGAAGATCGAAATGAGACTTAGGTTATCTCAACCTAACTCACTCAAAGGCAGACAGACTGCCGGACTCATAAGGATCCGAAGATCGAAATGAGACTTAGGTTATCTCAACCTAACTCACTCAAAGGCAGACAGACTGCCGGACTCATAAGGATCCGAAGATCGAAATGAGACTTAGGTTATCTCAACCTAACTCACTCAAAGGCAGACAGACTGCCGGACTCATAAGGATCCGAAGATCGAAATGAGACTTAGGTTATCTCAACCTAACTCACTCAAAGGCAGACAGACTGCCGGACTCATAAGGATCCGAAGATCGAAATGAGACTTAGGTTATCTCAACCTAACTCACTCAAAGGCAGACAGACTGCCGGACTCATAAGGATCCGAAGATCGAAATGAGACTTAGGTTATCTCAACCTAACTCACTCAAAGGCAGACAGACTGCCGGACTCATAAGGATCCGAAGATCGAAATGAGACTTAGGTTATCTCAACCTAACTCACTCAAAGGCAGACAGACTGCCGGACTCATAAGGATCCGAAGATCGAAATGAGACTTAGGTTATCTCAACCTAACTCACTCAAAGGCAGACAGACTGCCGGACTCATAAGGATCCGAAGATCGAAATGAGACTTAGGTTATCTCAACCTAACTCACTCAAAGGCAGACAGACTGCCGGACTCATAAGGATCCGAAGATCGAAATGAGACTTAGGTTATCTCAACCTAACTCACTCAAAGGCAGACAGACTGCCGGACTCATAAGGATCCGAAGATCGAAATGAGACTTAGGTTATCTCAACCTAACTCACTCAAAGGCAGACAGACTGCCGGACTCATAAGGATCCGAAGATCGAAATGAGACTTAGGTTATCTCAACCTAACTCACTCAAAGGCAGACAGACTGCCGGACTCATAAGGATCCGAAGATCGAAATGAGACTTAGGTTATCTCAACCTAACTCACTCAAAGGCAGACAGACTGCCGGACTCATAAGGATCCGAAGATCGAAATGAGACTTAGGTTATCTCAACCTAACTCACTCAAAGGCAGACAGACTGCCGGACTCATAAGGATCCGAAGATCGAAATGAGACTTAGGTTATCTCAACCTAACTCACTCAAAGGCAGACAGACTGCCGGACTCATAAGGATCCGAAGATCGAAATGAGACTTAGGTTATCTCAACCTAACTCACTCAAAGGCAGACAGACTGCCGGACTCATAAGGATCCGAAGATCGAAATGAGACTTAGGTTATCTCAACCTAACTCACTCAAAGGCAGACAGACTGCCGGACTCATAAGGATCCGAAGATCGAAATGAGACTTAGGTTATCTCAACCTAACTCACTCAAAGGCAGACAGACTGCCGGACTCATAAGGATCCGAAGATCGAAATGAGACTTAGGTTATCTCAACCTAACTCACTCAAAGGCAGACAGACTGCCGGACTCATAAGGATCCGAAGATCGAAATGAGACTTAGGTTATCTCAACCTAACTCACTCAAAGGCAGACAGACTGCCGGACTCATAAGGATCCGAAGATCGAAATGAGACTTAGGTTATCTCAACCTAACTCACTCAAAGGCAGACAGACTGCCGGACTCATAAGGATCCGAAGATCGAAATGAGACTTAGGTTATCTCAACCTAACTCACTCAAAGGCAGACAGACTGCCGGACTCATAAGGATCCGAAGATCGAAATGAGACTTAGGTTATCTCAACCTAAGTCACTCAAAGGCATGCAGACTGCCGGAATCATAAGGATCCGAAGATCGAAATGAGACTTAGGTTATCTCAACCTAACTCACTCAAAGGCAGACAGACTGCCGGACTCATAAGGATCCAAAGATCGAAATGAGACTTAGGTTATCTCAACCTAACTCACTCAAAGGCATGCAGACTGACGGACTCATAAGGATCCGAAGATCGAAATGAGACTTAGGTTATCTCACCCTAACTCACTCAAAGGCAGGCAGACTGCCGGACTCATAAGGATCCAAAGATCGAAATGAGACTTAGGTTATCTCAACGTAACTCACTCAAAGGCATGCAGACTGACGGACTCATAAGGATCCGAAGATCGAAATGAGACTTAGGTTATCTCACCCTAACTCACTCAAAGGCAGGCAGACTGCCGGACTCATAAGGATCCAAAGATCGAAATGAGACTTAGGTTATCTCAACGTAACTCACTCAAAGGCATGCAGACTGACGGACTCATAAGGATCCGAAGATCGAAATGAGACTTAGGTTATCTCACCCTAACTCACTCAAAGGCAGGCAGACTGCCGGACTCATAAGGATCCGAGGATTGTAATGAGACTTAAGTTATCTCAACCTAATTCACCCAAAGACAGAAAGACTGCCGGGCTCATAAGGATCCGAAGATCGAAATGAGACTTAGGTTATCTCAACCTAACTCACTCAAAGGCAAGCAGACTGCCGGACTCATAAGGATCCGAAGGTCGAAATGAGACTTAGGTTATCTCAACCTAACGCACTCAAAGACAGAAAGACTGCCGGACTCATAAGGATCCGAAGATCGAAATGAGACTCAGGTTATCTCAACCTAACTCACTCAAAGGGAGACAGACTGCCGGACTCATAAGGATCCGAAGGTCGAAATGAGACTTAGGTTATCTCAACCTAACGCACTCAAAGACAGAAAGACTGCCGGACTCATAAGGATCCGAAGATCGAAATGAGACTTAGGTTATCTCAACCTAACTCACTCAAAGGCAGACAGACTGCCGGACTCATAAGGATCCGAAGGTCGAAATGAGACTTAGGTTAACTCAACCTAACTCACTCAAAGGCAGGCAGACTGCCGGACTCATGAGGATCCGAAGATCGAAATGAGACTTAGGTTATCTCAACCTAACTCACTCAAAGACAGAAAGACTGCCGGACTCATAAGGATCCGCCGATCGAAATGAGACTTTGGTTATCTCAACCTAACTCACTCAAAGACAGAAAGACTGCCGGACTCATAAGGATCCGCCGATCGAAATGAGACTTTGGTTATCTCAACCTAACTCACTCAAAGACAGAAAGACTGCCGGACTCATAAGGATCCGCCGATCGAAATGAGACTTTGGTTATCTCAACCTAACTCACTCAAAGACAGAAAGACTGCCGGACTCATAAGGATCCGCCGATCGAAATGAGACTTTGGTTATCTCAACCTAACTCACTCAAAGACAGAAAGACTGCCGGACTCATAAGGATCCGCCGATCGAAATGAGACTTTGGTTATCTCAACCTAACTCACTCAAAGACAGAAAGACTGCCGGACTCATAAGGATCCGCCGATCGAAATGAGACTTTGGTTATCTCAACCTAACTCACTCAAAGACAGAAAGACTGCCGGACTCATAAGGATCCGCCGATCGAAATGAGACTTTGGTTATCTCAACCTAACTCACTCAAAGACAGAAAGACTGCCGGACTCATAAGGATCCGCCGATCGAAATGAGACTTTGGTTATCTCAACCTAACTCACTCAAAGACAGAAAGACTGCCGGACTCATAAGGATCCGCCGATCGAAATGAGACTTTGGTTATCTCAACCTAACTCACTCAAAGACAGAAAGACTGCCGGACTCATAAGGATCCGCCGATCGAAATGAGACTTTGGTTATCTCAACCTAACTCACTCAAAGACAGAAAGACTGCCGGACTCATAAGGATCCGCCGATCGAAATGAGACTTTGGTTATCTCAACCTAACTCACTCAAAGACAGAAAGACTGCCGGACTCATAAGGATCCGCCGATCGAAATGAGACTTTGGTTATCTCAACCTAACTCACTCAAAGACAGAAAGACTGCCGGACTCATAAGGATCCGCCGATCGAAATGAGACTTTGGTTATCTCAACCTAACTCACTCAAAGACAGAAAGACTGCCGGACTCATAAGGATCCGCCGATCGAAATGAGACTTTGGTTATCTCAACCTAACTCACTCAAAGACAGAAAGACTGCCGGACTCATAAGGATCCGCCGATCGAAATGAGACTTTGGTTATCTCAACCTAACTCACTCAAAGACAGAAAGACTGCCGGACTCATAAGGATCCGCCGATCGAAATGAGACTTTGGTTATCTCAACCTAACTCACTCAAAGACAGAAAGACTGCCGGACTCATAAGGATCCGCCGATCGAAATGAGACTTTGGTTATCTCAACCTAACTCACTCAAAGACAGAAAGACTGCCGGACTCATAAGGATCCGCCGATCGAAATGAGACTTTGGTTATCTCAACCTAACTCACTCAAAGACAGAAAGACTGCCGGACTCATAAGGATCCGCCGATCGAAATGAGACTTTGGTTATCTCAACCTAACTCACTCAAAGACAGAAAGACTGCCGGACTCATAAGGATCCGCCGATCGAAATGAGACTTTGGTTATCTCAACCTAACTCACTCAAAGACAGAAAGACTGCCGGACTCATAAGGATCCGCCGATCGAAATGAGACTTTGGTTATCTCAACCTAACTCACTCAAAGACAGAAAGACTGCCGGACTCATAAGGATCCGCCGATCGAAATGAGACTTTGGTTATCTCAACCTAACTCACTCAAAGACAGAAAGACTGCCGGACTCATAAGGATCCGCCGATCGAAATGAGACTTTGGTTATCTCAACCTAACTCACTCAAAGACAGAAAGACTGCCGGACTCATAAGGATCCGCCGATCGAAATGAGACTTTGGTTATCTCAACCTAACTCACTCAAAGACAGAAAGACTGCCGGACTCATAAGGATCCGCCGATCGAAATGAGACTTTGGTTATCTCAACCTAACTCACTCAAAGACAGAAAGACTGCCGGACTCATAAGGATCCGCCGATCGAAATGAGACTTTGGTTATCTCAACCTAACTCACTCAAAGACAGAAAGACTGCCGGACTCATAAGGATCCGCCGATCGAAATGAGACTTTGGTTATCTCAACCTAACTCACTCAAAGACAGAAAGACTGCCGGACTCATAAGGATCCGCCGATCGAAATGAGACTTTGGTTATCTCAACCTAACTCACTCAAAGACAGAAAGACTGCCGGACTCATAAGGATCCGCCGATCGAAATGAGACTTTGGTTATCTCAACCTAACTCACTCAAAGACAGAAAGACTGCCGGACTCATAAGGATCCGCCGATCGAAATGAGACTTTGGTTATCTCAACCTAACTCACTCAAAGACAGAAAGACTGCCGGACTCATAAGGATCCGCCGATCGAAATGAGACTTTGGTTATCTCAACCTAACTCACTCAAAGGCAGGCAGACTGCCGGACTCATAAGGATCCGAAGATCGAAATGAGACTTAGGTTATCTCAACCTAACTCACTCAAAGGCATGCAGACTGCCCGAATCATAAGGATCCGAAGATCGAAATGAGACTTAGGTTATCTCAACCTAACTCACTCAAAGGCAGACAGACTGCCGGACTCATAAGGATCCGAGGATCGAAATGAGACTTAGGTTATCTCAACCTAACTCACTCAAAGACAGAAAGACTGCCGGACTCATAAGGATCCGAAGATCGAAATGAGACTTAGGTTATCTCAACCTAACTCACTCAAAGGCAGGCAGACTGCCGGACTCATAAGGATCCGAAGGTCGAAATGAGACTTAGGTTATCTCAACCTAACTCCCTCAAAGACAGAAAGACTGCCGGACTCATAAGGATCCGAAGATCGAAATGAGACTTAGGTTATCTCAACCTAACTCACTCAAAGGCAGACAGACTGCCGGACTCATAATGATCCGAGGATCGAAATGAGACTTAGGTTATCTCAACCTAACTCACTCAAAGGCAGACAGACTGCCGGACTCATAAGGATCCGAAGATCGAAATGAGACTTAGGTTATCTCACCCTAACTCACTCAAAGGCAGACAGACTGCCGGCCTCATAAGGATCCGAAGATCGAAATGAGACTTAGGTTATCTCACCCTAACTCACTCAAAGGCAGACAGACTGCCGGCCTCATAAGGATCCGAAGATCGAAATGAGACTTAGGTTATCTCACCCTAACTCACTCAAAGGCAGACAGACTGCCGGCCTCATAAGGATCCGAAGATCGAAATGAGACTTAGGTTATCTCACCCTAACTCACTCAAAGGCAGACAGACTGCCGGCCTCATAAGGATCCGAAGATCGAAATGAGACTTAGGTTATCTCAACCTAACTCACTCAAAGGCAGACAGACTGCCGGACTCATAAGGATCCTAGGATCGAAATGAGACTTAGGTTATCTCACCCTAACTCAATCAAAGGCAGGCAGACTGCCGGACTCATAAGGATCCGAGGATTGTAATGAGACTTAAGTTATCTCAACCTAATTCACTCAAAGACAGAAAGACTGCCGGACTCATAAGGATCCGAGGATTGTAATGAGACTTAAGTTATCTCAACCTAATTCACTCAAAGACAGAAAGACTGCCGGGCTCATAAGGATCTGAAGATCGAAATGAGACTTAGGTTATCTCAACCTAACTCACTCAAAGGCAAGCAGACTGCCGGACTCATAAGGATCCGAAGATCGAAATGAGACTTAGGTTATCTCAACCTAACTCACTCAAAGGCAGGCAGACTGCCGGACTCATAAGGATCCGAAGGTCGAAATGAAACTTAGGTTATCTCAACCTAACTCACTCAAAGGCAAGCAGACTGCCGGACTCATAAGGATCCGAAGGTCGAAATGAAACTTAGGTTATCTCAACCTAACTCACTCAAAGGCAAGCAGACTGCCGGACTCATAAGGATCCGAAGGTCGAAATGAAACTTAGGTTATCTCAACCTAACTCACTCAAAGGCAAGCAGACTGCCGGACTCATAAGGATCCGAAGATCGAAATGAGACTTTGGTTATCTCAACCTAACTCACTCAAAGGCATGCAGACTGCCGGAATCATAAGGATCCGAAGATCGAAATGAGAATTAGGTTATCTCAACCTAACTCACTCAAAGGCAGACAGACTGCCGGACTCATAAGGATCCGAGGATCGAAATGAGACTTAGGTTATCTCAACCTAACTCACTCAAAGGCAGACAGACTGCCGGACTCATAAGGATCCGAAGGTCGAAATGAGACTTAGGTTATCTCAACCTAACTCACTCAAAGGCAGACAGACTGCCGGACTCATAAGGATCCGAAGGTCGAAATGAGACTTAGGTTATCTCAACCTAACTCACTCAAAGGCAGGCAGACTGCCGGACTCATGAGGATCCGAAGATCGAAATGAGACTTAGGTTATCTCAACCTAACTCACTCAAAGGCATGCAGACTGCCGGAATCATGAGTATCCGAAGATCGAAATGAGACTTTGGTTATCTCAACCTAACTCACTCAAAGGCATGCAGACTGCCGGAATCATGAGGATCCGAAGATCGAAATGAGACTTAGGTTATCTCAACCTAACTCACTCAAAGGCAGACAGACTGCCGGACTCATAAGGATCCGAGGATCGAAATGAGACTTAGGTTATCTCAACCTAACTCACTCAAAGGCAGACAGACTGCCGGACTCATAAGGATCCGAAGGTCGAAATGAGACTTAGGTTATCTCAACCTAACTTTCTCAAAGGCAGACAGACTGCCGGACTCATAAGGATCCGAAGGTCGAAATGAGACTTAGGTTATCTCAACCTAACTTTCTCAAAGGCAGACAGACTGCCGGACTCATAAGGATCCGAAGGTCGAAATGAGACTTAGGTTATCTCAACCTAACTTTCTCAAAGGCAGACAGACTGCCGGACTCATAAGGATCCGAAGGTCGAAATGAGACTTAGGTTATCTCAACCTAACTTTCTCAAAGGCAGACAGACTGCCGGACTCATAAGGATCCGAAGGTCGAAATGAGACTTAGGTTATCTCAACCTAACTTTCTCAAAGGCAGACAGACTGCCGGACTCATAAGGATCCGAAGGTCGAAATGAGACTTAGGTTATCTCAACCTAACTTTCTCAAAGGCAGACAGACTGCCGGACTCATAAGGATCCGAAGGTCGAAATGAGACTTAGGTTATCTCAACCTAACTTTCTCAAAGGCAGACAGACTGCCGGACTCATAAGGATCCGAAGGTCGAAATGAGACTTAGGTTATCTCAACCTAACTTTCTCAAAGGCAGACAGACTGCCGGACTCATAAGGATCCGAAGGTCGAAATGAGACTTAGGTTATCTCAACCTAACTTTCTCAAAGGCAGACAGACTGCCGGACTCATAAGGATCCGAAGGTCGAAATGAGACTTAGGTTATCTCAACCTAACTTTCTCAAAGGCAGACAGACTGCCGGACTCATAAGGATCCGAAGGTCGAAATGAGACTTAGGTTATCTCAACCTAACTTTCTCAAAGGCAGACAGACTGCCGGACTCATAAGGATCCGAAGGTCGAAATGAGACTTAGGTTATCTCAACCTAACTTTCTCAAAGGCAGACAGACTGCCGGACTCATAAGGATCCGAAGGTCGAAATGAGACTTAGGTTATCTCAACCTAACTTTCTCAAAGGCAGACAGACTGCCGGACTCATAAGGATCCGAAGGTCGAAATGAGACTTAGGTTATCTCAACCTAACTTTCTCAAAGGCAGACAGACTGCCGGACTCATAAGGATCCGAAGGTCGAAATGAGACTTAGGTTATCTCAACCTAACTTTCTCAAAGGCAGACAGACTGCCGGACTCATAAGGATCCGAAGGTCGAAATGAGACTTAGGTTATCTCAACCTAACTTTCTCAAAGGCAGACAGACTGCCGGACTCATAAGGATCCGAAGGTCGAAATGAGACTTAGGTTATCTCAACCTAACTTTCTCAAAGGCAGACAGACTGCCGGACTCATAAGGATCCGAAGGTCGAAATGAGACTTAGGTTATCTCAACCTAACTTTCTCAAAGGCAGACAGACTGCCGGACTCATAAGGATCCGAAGGTCGAAATGAGACTTAGGTTATCTCAACCTAACTTTCTCAAAGGCAGACAGACTGCCGGACTCATAAGGATCCGAAGGTCGAAATGAGACTTAGGTTATCTCAACCTAACTTTCTCAAAGGCAGACAGACTGCCGGACTCATAAGGATCCGAAGGTCGAAATGAGACTTAGGTTATCTCAACCTAACTTTCTCAAAGGCAGACAGACTGCCGGACTCATAAGGATCCGAAGGTCGAAATGAGACTTAGGTTATCTCAACCTAACTTTCTCAAAGGCAGACAGACTGCCGGACTCATAAGGATCCGAAGGTCGAAATGAGACTTAGGTTATCTCAACCTAACTTTCTCAAAGGCAGACAGACTGCCGGACTCATAAGGATCCGAAGGTCGAAATGAGACTTAGGTTATCTCAACCTAACTTTCTCAAAGGCAGACAGACTGCCGGACTCATAAGGATCCGAAGGTCGAAATGAGACTTAGGTTATCTCAACCTAACTTTCTCAAAGGCAGACAGACTGCCGGACTCATAAGGATCCGAAGGTCGAAATGAGACTTAGGTTATCTCAACCTAACTTTCTCAAAGGCAGACAGACTGCCGGACTCATAAGGATCCGAAGGTCGAAATGAGACTTAGGTTATCTCAACCTAACTTTCTCAAAGGCAGACAGACTGCCGGACTCATAAGGATCCGAAGGTCGAAATGAGACTTAGGTTATCTCAACCTAACTTTCTCAAAGGCAGACAGACTGCCGGACTCATAAGGATCCGAAGGTCGAAATGAGACTTAGGTTATCTCAACCTAACTTTCTCAAAGGCAGACAGACTGCCGGACTCATAAGGATCCGAAGGTCGAAATGAGACTTAGGTTATCTCAACCTAACTTTCTCAAAGGCAGACAGACTGCCGGACTCATAAGGATCCGAAGGTCGAAATGAGACTTAGGTTATCTCAACCTAACTTTCTCAAAGGCAGACAGACTGCCGGACTCATAAGGATCCGAAGGTCGAAATGAGACTTAGGTTATCTCAACCTAACTTTCTCAAAGGCAGACAGACTGCCGGACTCATAAGGATCCGAAGGTCGAAATGAGACTTAGGTTATCTCAACCTAACTTTCTCAAAGGCAGACAGACTGCCGGACTCATAAGGATCCGAAGATCGAAATGAGACTTACGTTATCTCAACCTAACTCACTCAATGCAGACAGACTGCCGGACTCATAAGGATCCGAGGATCGAAATGAGACTTAGGTTATCTCAACCTAACTCACTCAAAGGCAGACAGACTGCCGGACTCATAAGGATCCGAAGGTCGAAATGAGACTTAGGTTATCTCAACCTAACTCACTCAAAGGCAGGCAGACTGCTGGACTCATAAGGATCCAAAGATTGAAATGAGACTTAGGTTATCTCAACCTAACTCACTCAAAGGCAGACAGACTGCCGGACTCATAAGGATCCAAAGATTGAAATGAGACTTAGGTTATCTCAACCTAACTCACTCAAAGGCAGACAGACTGCCGGACTTATAAGGATCCTAGGATCGAAATGAGACTTAGGTTATCTCACCCTAACTCACTCAAAGGCAGGCAGACTGCCGGACTCATAAGGATCCGAAGGTCGAAATGAGACTTAGGTTATCTCAACCTAACTCACGCAAAGGCAGGCAGACTGCCGGACTCATAAGGATCCGAAGGTCGAAATGAGACTTAGGTTATCTCAACCTAACTCACGCAAAGGCAGGCAGACTGCCGGACTCATAAGGATCCGAAGGTCGAAATGAGACTTAGGTTATCTCAACCTAACTCACTCAAAGGCAGGCAGACTGCCGGACTCATAAGGATCCGAAGGTCGAAATGAGACTTAGGTTATCTCAACCTAACTCACTCAAAGGCAGGCAGACTGCCGGACTCATAAGGATCTGAGGATTGAAATGAGACTTAAGTTATCTCAACCTAACTCACTCAAAGACAGAAAGACTATCGGACTCATAAGGATCCGAAGATCGAAATGAGACTTAGGTTATCTCAACCTAACTCACTCAAAGGCAGGCAGACTGCCGGACTCATAAGGATCCGA
>NC_044931.1:10999136-11000593 GCF_003576645.1 Ipomoea triloba | reverse complement strand
TCGGTGATGGGGCCGAGGGCTCCCGTGACAGAAACCTAGTTGCATTTCCTAGAACACCCTATAGTAGTATCAAACATGACACCTAGATAGGACATCCGTCTCCTTTCTTTCTTTAATTGATTACTTTTGTTTTACTTTTGTCAAACCTCTTCACCATGATTCCTTTTGCTTTGAGTGAATCTTGTAACTCTTGTCTCTTAACATCATAAAACTCACACGCTTGATTCGGTTCTAATTTGCCATCCTTGAGAACACGACACTCGGCGAACTACTTCTCCGTTTTATTAAAACCAAAACGTCAAAACTACAAAATCACTAATATACATAACTCTCAAGGAGATCAAAAGACTCCCACTACAAGGCAATGATTGGCAAATCTTCTCCGTTCATATATCTTGTGTGGTTGATGTTTATCTTGATTTGCTTCTTTTTACGACAAGGCTAGGTAGTAAAGTTATGTTGCGAGATATCGGGCCTATACGAGTCCTAATCGGCCACCTCCCCTCGCTTTGTCCAGGATGACGAGGCCCGGGAGAAGTGGTAGATCAAATGTTTGTTAAAATACCCCATCCGACTGAGGAGCCGGGAGTCCGAAGTGTGACGCCAATCGGTGATGGTGCCGAGGGCTCCCTTGATAGAAACCTAGTTGCATTGCCTAGAACACCCTATAGTAGTATAATCCATCTCCTTTCTTAATTTAATTGATTACTTTTGTTTTACTTTTGTCAAACCTCTTCACCATGATTTCTTTTGCTTTGAGTGAATCTTGTAACTCTTGTCTCTTAACATCATAAAACTCACACGCTTGATTCGGTTCTAATTTGCCATCCTTGAGAACACGACACTCGGCGAACTACTTCTCCGTTTTATTAAAACCAAAACGTCAAAACTACAAAATCACTAATATACATAACTCTCAAGGAGATCAAAAGACTCCCACTACAAGGCAATGATTGGCAAATCTTCTCCGTTCATATATCTTGTGTGGTTGATGTTTATCTTGATTTGCTTCTTTTTACGACAAGGCTAGGTAGTAAAGTTATGTTGCGAGATATCGGGCCTATACGAGTCCTAATCGGCCACCTCCCCTCGCTTTGTCCAGGATGACGAGGCCCGGGAGAAGTGGTAGATCAAGTGTTTGTTAAAATGCCCCATCCGACTGAGGAGCCGGGAGTCCGAAGTGTGACGCCAATCGGTGATGGGGCCGAGGGCTCCCGTGATAGAAACCTAGTTGCATTTCCTAGAACACCCTATAGTAGTATCAAACATGACACCTAGTAGTATAATCCATCTCCTTTCTTTCTTTAATTGATTACTTTTGTTTTACTTTTGTCAAACCTCTTCACCATGATTTCTTTTGCTTTGAGTGAATCTTATAACTCTTGTCGCTTAACATCATAAAACTCACACGCATGATTCGGTTCTAATTTGCCATCCTTGAGAACACGACACTCGGC
>NC_044931.1:10997917-10998136 GCF_003576645.1 Ipomoea triloba | reverse complement strand
GGGAGGTGTGAATAGTGATAAAAGGGAGAAGAAGTTCCCCGAGTGTCGTGCTCTCGAGGATGGAAAATTTGAACCGAATCAAGCGTGTATTATTTTTTATGTTAAGAGACAGGAGTTACAAGATTCATTCAAAGCAAAAGAAATCGTGGTGAAGAGGTTTGACAAAAGTAAAACAAAAGTAATCAATTAAAGAAAGAAAGGAAATGAATGTCCTATCTA
>NC_044931.1:10996652-10997635 GCF_003576645.1 Ipomoea triloba | reverse complement strand
ATCCCCTAACTTTACCTACTATCCAGGTCGTAAATAGAGGAAAATCCAGATAAACATCAACCACACAAGATATATGAACGGAGAAGATTTACCATTCATTGACTTGTAGTTGGAGTCTTTTGATCTCCTTGAGAGAGGATGTAGTTTTGATGTTTTCGTTTTAGCGGGAGGTGTGAATAGTGATAAAAGGGAGAAGAAGTTCCCCGAGTGTCGTGTTCTCGAGGATGGAAAATTTGAACCGAATCAAGCGTGTATTATTTTTGATGTTAAGAGACAGGAGTTACAAGATTCACTCAAAGCAAAAGAAATCATGGTGAAGAGGTTTGACAAAAGTAAAACAAAAGTAATCAATTAAAGAAAGAAAGGAAATGAATGTCCTATCTAGGTCTCATGTTTGATACTACTACAGGGTGTTCTAGGCAATGCAACTAGGTTTCTATCAAGGGAGCCTACGACACCATCTTCGAGTGGCGTCAAACTTCGGACTCCTTGTTCCTCAGTCGGATGGGGCATTATCCACAACTTCTCACGGGCCTCGGCATCCCGGACAAAGGGTGTGGATGTGGCCGATTACGACTCGTATAGGTCCGATATCTCGCAACCTATACATACCCTAAATTTACCTACTATCCAGGTCGTAAATAGAAGAAAATCCAGATAAACATCAACCACACAAGATATATGAACGGAGAAGATTTACCATTCATTGACTTGTAGTTGGAGTCTTTTGATCTCCTTGAGAGTTATGTATATTATTGAGGTTGTAGTTTTGATGTTTTGGTTTTAGCGGGAGGTGTGAATAGTGATAAAAGGGAGAAGAAGTTCCCCGAGTGTCGTGTTCTCGAGGATGGAAAATTTGAACCGAATCAAGCGTGTATTATTTTTTATGTTAAGACACAGGAGTTACAAGATTCACTCAAAGCAAAAGAAATCGTGGTGAAGAGGTTTGACAAAAGTAAAACAAAAGTAATCAATTAAAGAAA
>NC_044931.1:10995151-10995652 GCF_003576645.1 Ipomoea triloba | reverse complement strand
TTTTTTTACAGATTGAATTCATCGCATCACCTCTCTGGCTCTCCCGTATCACCTAAACCTAAAACTCATCGCATCACCCCTCTCATCGCACAGATCTCCTACCGCCATTGCAAATTGAGAATCTTCTTCAAGGTATTCTTCTCACCTTTTATTTGTTTTATAAATTATTTTATATATGCATATATATTTAATATATATATATAATAATATATATATATAATCACTGTTGCGGCTGCGGCGCGGTGCCGCAGCCGCAGCAGTATATTATATATAAATTGATTATATATATTTCAATATTAGGGTTTGTGATTTATATATGCGTTGTTTTGATTTTTTTATTGTAATTTGTATGTGTTTTTGATATATTATTTGTGATAATAATAATAATAATAATAATAATAAGAATTATTTTGTACAAGGGCATTTATGTCTTTTAAATATATATTCCATTTCTATTCCTTCCGCGAACCAAACGCTGGAATACAATTCATATTCTATTCC
>NC_044931.1:10993461-10994151 GCF_003576645.1 Ipomoea triloba | reverse complement strand
CGGTTTCATCAACTTTATGGCAGCCTTGGAGTTACACAGCATTAAATGATCATTCATACAGCATCCCGTGACTCTACAGTGTTAACTTTTTGGGCTAAATAGAGGGTTTCCTTCAGCAGTTTATGTCATCGACTTCTTCATGGAGAAGAAGAAAGGAAAAGACGATGTACCGTTCTGGTATAGAGGAAGGAAATCAGCAACCAAGTCCAAAGACTTCCAAGGAGAAAACTATCCAGAATCGAATAAGGGTGAACAGATTGCGGAGCTTCCTGATAATCCAAGCAAGCATCCTATTCCCATCCAAGGTGAATGGATCCCCAAATGCGAGGAGATCCACAACGATGGGATACTGGAGTCAGGAGAAGAGTCCCGTATAAGTGGGACTCCTACAGCTGCACATTCTGGNAGGAACTCCCTCAACCAAATGGAGAACCAAGGGAAGGGGAGATGAAGCCTGTGAGGAAGGTAGCAGCAGAGAGAAGGACAAGAAGGAGTAGCCACCTCTAGTTCTGTTATTAGGATAAATAGGACTTTAGATGACTAGTTCTTGTTCTAACGATTAGATTCCTATTAGGCTGTCCAAGGCCAAACAGAAGTTTCTATGGAATCTAATAGGATATTGATTCATATGTAATGTTTTCGAAAATCACTAAATGAACTTAAGGAAATGTTCCAAGTGATATCTTTTGA
>NC_044931.1:10992024-10992461 GCF_003576645.1 Ipomoea triloba | reverse complement strand
TGGGGTTGTGCGATAGGTCCAAAGGATGCTGTCCAGTTCCTCAACCCATGCCCCCCCAGCTGCTTCCAATTTCCTCTTCAGACCATCAAGGATGGTTTTATTGGCATTCTCTACTTGACCATTCGCCTGTGGGTATGACACCGCCACCCGGCTGTGCTTGATGCCCCATCCCGTCAAAAAGTCTGAGAACTCTCTGCCTTCGAATTGACGTCCGTTGTCAGTGATTACTTGGATGGGGATGCCGAAGCGGCATAGTATGTTCTTCTCTACAAACTTTTTACACCTGGCTGCTGTGATGCTAGCCAGAGGTTCAGCTTCCACCCATTTGGTGAAGTAGTCAATGGCCACGATAATGTACTTCCGGCTTCCCGAGCCCGTGGGCAGGGCTCCCACCAAATCTATTCCCCATCTTGAGAATGGAATTGCTGTGCTCACCG
>NC_044931.1:10991754-10991999 GCF_003576645.1 Ipomoea triloba | reverse complement strand
GAATTCTTGACACTTAGGGCATCGCTTGGCGTATTCTGCGCAATCCTTCAACATCTTTGGCCAGAAGAAACCTTGCAGCATGATGCGTCGAGCTATGGTGTATGCTCCTTGATGCGCGGAGCACACTCCTTCGTGGACTTCTCTCATCATTAATTCTGCTTCGTCAGGGTATACACACTTCAAGAGTGTGCCATTATAGGATCGCTTGTATAACTTGTCTTCCAATATCACGTAGCTGGGTGCCC
>NC_044931.1:10990487-10990754 GCF_003576645.1 Ipomoea triloba | reverse complement strand
TCACTTCGGCCATCTCATCATGGAGGGCTGATAGATACGCAAGCATGCGTGTTTTCCAGTCATCGAACCTGCTAAGATCAAAAAGGAGATGTCTCGATAACATGCTATCCATTTTAAAAATTATTTCGTGCTTTGAAAATATTTTCAAAAGATTTCTCAAAGAAGGATCTCTAGGCAATATAAACAAAGGTTTATATCGATCAGAGAACCGGCTCTGATACCAATTGTTGGTCCCAAGGGGATGGGGTACAAGTCTAGAGGGGGGGG
>NC_044931.1:10990144-10990458 GCF_003576645.1 Ipomoea triloba | reverse complement strand
GGGGGGGGTGAATAGACTTGTATAAGATTTTGCAAATCTTTTCAACCTCTCGTGTGTATTGAACTTAGGATGTTTAGGTTCGATACCTCACGAGGTGAAGACAAAGTTTTATGCGCAGCGGAAATGTTATCCCCTTTTAGTTAGCACGAGTTTGAGTTAGTTCGAGAAGTGCGTTTATATGCAGTGCAATCGAGAGGTTAGCGAGAGATAAATACAGGAAGTAAATGCGAGAGAGATTTTTAAGTGGTTCGGCCAACCCGCCTACGTCCACTCTTCTTCCAGAAACTCCCTGGAAGGATTGCACTAAAACTTCC
>NC_044931.1:10988980-10989144 GCF_003576645.1 Ipomoea triloba | reverse complement strand
CTTAACTCATGAACAATTGGCGCTTGTGGATATGTATAAGTCAGAGAATTTAATTGGAGTGAAATACTTTGATCCGAGTGTGCTAAGGGAATTTAGGTTTGAAGACATGGTAAATCGGTTGCTAAGACAACCGCAATGGAGCAAAGTATTCGAATGGAGAGGAC
>NC_044931.1:10988419-10988709 GCF_003576645.1 Ipomoea triloba | reverse complement strand
AAATACTTTGATCCGAGTGTGCTAAGGGAATTTGGGTTTGAAGACATGGTAAATCGGTTGCTAAGACAACCGCAATGGAGCAAAGTATTCGAATTGAGAGGACCGACATATACTCTGGTTACCTATGAGTTTCTTGCTTTAGATAGGTTCCCTATGCGTGGAGTTCAAACTTACACTTCCTTATTTTTCTTGTACTTTACCGCTTTTTTTACGAAATGGGAAGAACCAAAGAGCAAGTCTTGAAAAGGAATTATGAGGAAGCAAGCACAAGCCGAACAACGGCAAGAGCA
>NC_044931.1:10986681-10987419 GCF_003576645.1 Ipomoea triloba | reverse complement strand
TACCATGCAACCGAGTCTTCAAGCTCAGGTTGAGTTTGTTGTATTTGAATTACAGTCTCCTATATTGATAAGCATTTTTTTAGACTTATAATATGTAAGAAAGCATTACACTTGATTGGCAAAAGCAGACAAAAGCATACAAATATTTCGAAATATGAATCAATAGCTTGCTTCCATAGAAAGACATCATTTAATTTAAAAATCAACAAAAGCAATTCATTTCATTTCTAAGACAGCATTATACCATTCCCTTTTCTATCATAATCTGTTCTCCCTATTTCTTCACTTTAACAATTTGGTCTACTCAAATGTTATGACAAAATAAAATATAAAAAGGGCTTAGCTGTTTGGTGGGGGTTATGGGTGCATGCTAGTCAACACTAGGAACTAAAACAAATTGTAGCATGCTAGATGACTTTAGTCCTTATACCACCATCAACCTCATCAACTTTCAACACTGCTTTCAATCATAATAAATCAATATCTACTCTAGAGTACTCCCACCTCACTGTATGCTATACAAAAACAAGAGGAGCACTCAGCCGATTAAAAAATGGACAAGCTAAGGGAGACTAAAGATGTATGCAAGTAAAAGCCCCTTTATGCAATAACCCCCCAAGTCCCTCAACACAAGTTCAGCTCATTAAACAATCAACTACTTACTGCTAAACCATCTAACAAAATCAATTTATCAACTAACTCCAACAAAACTCAAACCAGCTCAACCCATCTTGAGTA
>NC_044931.1:10985005-10985681 GCF_003576645.1 Ipomoea triloba | reverse complement strand
CATCAAGCGTGTGACATTTATGATGTTAAGAGACAAGAGTTACAAGATTCACTCAAAGCAAAAGAAATCATGCTGAAGAGGTTTGACAAAAGTAAAAACAAAAGTAATCAATTGAAGAAAGAAAGGAGATGGATGTCCTACCATCACCGAGTGGCGCCACACTTCGGACTCCCAGTTCTTCAGTCGGTAGGGGCATTTTATCAAACACTTAGTCTACCACTTCTCCCCGGCCTCGTAATCCCGGAGCAAGGGTTGGGATCTGGCCGATAAGAACACGTATAGGCCCGATATCTCGCAACCTATACTTCCCCTAACTTTACAACCCTTCCTGGTCGTAAATTGAAGAAAATCAAGATAAACATCAACCCCAGAAGATTTGTCATTTATTGCCATGTAGTAGGAGTTTCTTGATCTCCTTGAGAGTTATGTATATTAGTGTTGTTGTAGTTTTGATGTTTTGGTTTTAGTGAGTGGTGTGGATAGTGATAAAACGTTGAAGAAGATCCCCGAGTGTCGTGTTCTCAGGGATGGAAAATTGGAACCGAATCAAGCGTGTGACATTTATGATGTTAAGAGAAGAGAGTTACAAGATTCACTCAAAGCAAAAGAAATCATGGTGAAGAGGTTTGACAAAAGTAATACAAAAGTAATCAATTAAAGAAAGAAAGGAGATGGA
>NC_044931.1:10982063-10984005 GCF_003576645.1 Ipomoea triloba | reverse complement strand
AACCTAGCTCACTCAAAGGCAGACAGACTGCCGGACTCATAAGGATCCGAAGATCGAAATGAGACTTAGGTTATCTCAACCTAACTCACTCAAAGGCAGGCAGAATGCCGGACTCATAAGGATCCGAAGATCGAAATGAGACTTAGGTTATCTCAACCTAACTCACTCAAAGGCAGGCAGAATGCCAGACTCATAAGGATCCGAAGATCGAAATGAGACTTAGGTTACCTCAACCTAACTCACTCAAAGGCAGGCAGAATGCCAGACTCATAAGGATCCGAAGATCGAAATGAGACTTAGCTTATCTCAACCTAACTCACTCAAAGGCAGACAGACAGCCGGACTCATAAGGATCCGAAGATCGAAATGAGACATAGGTTATCTCAACCTAACTCACACAAAGGCATGCAGACTGCCGGACTCATAAGGATCCGAAGATCGAAATGAGACTTAGGTTATCTCAACCTAGCTCACTCAAAGGCAGACAGACTGCCGGACTCATAAGGATCCGAAGATCGAAATGAGACTTAGGTTATCTCAACCTAACTCACTCAAAGGCAGGCAGAATGCCGGACTCATAAGGATCCGAAGATCGAAATGAGACTTAGGTTATCTCAACCTAACTCACTCAAAGGCAGGCAGAATGCCGGACTCATAAGGATCCGAAGATCGAAATGAGACTTAGGTTATCTCAACCTAACTCAATCAAAGGCAGACAGACTGCCGGACTCATAAGGATCCGAAGATCGAAATGAGACTTAGGTTATCTCAACCTAACTCACTCAAAGGCATGCAGACTGCCGGACTCATAAGGATCCGAAGATTGAAATGAGACTTAGGTTATCTCAACCTAACTCACTCAAAGGCAGACACACTGCCGGACACATAAGGATCTGAAGATCGAAATGAGACTTAGGTTATCTCAACCTAACTCACTCAAAGGCATGCAGACTGCCGGACTCATAAGGATCCGAAGATCGAAATGAGACTTAGGTTATCTCAACCTAGCTCACTCAAAGGCAGACACACTGCCGGACACATAAGGATCTGAAGATCGAAATGAGACTTAGGTTATCTCAACCTAGCTCACTCAAAGGCAGACACACTGCCGGACACATAAGGATCTGAAGATCGAAATGAGACTTAGGTTATCTCAACCTAGCTCACTCAAAGGCAGACACACTGCCGGACACATAAGGATCTGAAGATCGAAATGAGACTTAGGTTATCTCAACCTAGCTCACTCAAAGGCAGACAGACTGCCGGACTCATAAGGATCCGAAGATCGAAATGAGACTTAGGTTATCTCAACCTAACTCACTCAAATGCAGACAGACTGCCTGACACATAAGGATCCGAAGATCGAAATGAGACTTAGGTTATCTCAACCTAACTCACTCAAAGGCAGACAGACTGCCGGACACATAAGGATCCGAAGAACGAAATGAGACTTAGGTTAGCTCAACCTAGCTCACTCAAAGGCAGACAGACTGCCGGACACATAAGGATCCGAAGAACGAAATGAGACTTAGGTTAGCTCAACCTAGCTCACTCAAAGGCAGACAGACTGCCGGACACATAAGGATCCGAAGAACGAAATGAGACTTAGGTTAGCTCAACCTAGCTCACTCAAAGGCAGACAGACTGCCGGACACATAAGGATCCGAAGAACGAAATGAGACTTAGGTTAGCTCAACCTAGCTCACTCAAAGGCAGACAGACTGCCGGACACATAAGGATCCGAAGAACGAAATGAGACTTAGGTTAGCTCAACCTAGCTCACTCAAAGGCAGACAGACTGCCGGACACATAAGGATCCGAAGAACGAAATGAGACTTAGGTTATCTCAACCTAGCTCACTAAAAGGCAGACAGACTGCCGGACTCATAAGGATCCGAAGATCGAAATGAGACTTAGGTTATCTCAACCTAACTCACTCAAA
>NC_044931.1:10980973-10981195 GCF_003576645.1 Ipomoea triloba | reverse complement strand
CTCACTCAAAGGCAGACAGACTGCCGGACTCATAAGGATCCGAAGATCGAAATGAGACTTAGGTTATCTCAACCTAACTCACTCAAAGGCAGGCAGAATGCCGGACTCATAAGGATCCGAAGATTTAAATGAGACTTAGGTTATCTCAACCTAACTCAATCAAAGGCAGATAGACTGCCGGACTCATAAGGATCCGAAGATCGAAATGAGACTTAGGTTATC
>NC_044931.1:10979506-10979973 GCF_003576645.1 Ipomoea triloba | reverse complement strand
AACAGCCAAAGAGAAGAGAGACAAGCTACTCCTACAGAGCTACAAGGCAGGGACCAAAGAAGACTCAAACGAATATCTTCATGGAATCATAGTAAGTATTCTTACCAAAACTGACTTAGCTCTTCATAGCGGTCTCACTCTTCCGGAATGCATCGAATGGTGGAGAGATGGGGTGATTGAAGGCAACTTCATAGGTGAAGCCTTTGTCAATTACCTTCACCTGGATATATCAAACGAATATCTAGAGCAGGTGAACTTTGAAGACCTCCACAAGACACGAGCAGCCATAAACGAGAAGAGGAAAGCGAATAAGCAGTAAGCTCTCGATGTCTACATGCATTCGAATTTGATGTTGTTCTTTATCTTCTCTCTTTTCTGCTAAAGCCCTGTAAAACACTCCTGTTATGATAATATATATATCTTTTGTTGGGGTGTTGCGTGAGTTTGGTTATTCTTGCTTTAGTAGA
>NC_044931.1:10979249-10979456 GCF_003576645.1 Ipomoea triloba | reverse complement strand
TTGTTAGGAACATCATGTAATAGGTTTTGATGATACCAACTGTTAAGTAAGAATCCCCAAGTCTCGATACATAGGCAAAACAATGTAAGTTCGATAAGTAAACTAAGAGTGAAAATACAACCGGGTAATTTGAGCTCAACTCGGGAAATATTTAAGCTTAAGGTAAACTTGTTTGAACAACTTAGAAGTTTTCGTGTTGTAAGCAAA
>NC_044931.1:10975055-10978249 GCF_003576645.1 Ipomoea triloba | reverse complement strand
ATATATATATATATATATATATATATATATAAAGAGATAACATGTTGTTGTTCGCCTATATGTATCTATAAGGAGAAAACATGTCGTTGTTCGCCAATATTTATCTATACGAGTATTTATTCACCAATGTATATATGCAAAATTGAACTTGAAGTATTCTCCATTGTTTTACTTATATTATTACGAAAAATGATATATTTATGAAGCTATGCTTGAGTAAAAGCAATGCTATTATTATACAAAGTATACATGATTTTGGAAAAAGAATATGAGGTTTTGAAAATGTAAATATCCAAGTCTATATTTTATGGGGGTGAAGTAGAACTTACTTATGCTAATTTTGGGATATGCCCCATTTTGTTAAATGCTTTCTACAGGTGAACATGAATAAAGATTCAAGTGAATGATGGATTAGTCTATCTAAGAAATAGACATATTTGGAAGAGTTGATATATTGAAATTATGGTTGTATTATTATTTCCACTTCTATTAAGTTGGACTTTGAATAATATTTAATGATGTATTATTTAGCCTTAGAGTTTGAGTATAGGAGAAATACCTAAGCGTGGCGGTAAAACTTATTTCCGCCACCAATTTCCTTTTAGCCACCAATTTCGTTAGGTTCCGCATTGTTATTGGTGTTTAAGGGAATATTTTACCCTTATTTTTTGTTACGAAAATGGGGGTGTTACATGAATATATATTAAGAACATTGTAGAGGAAATAAAAGAAAGAGTAAGTAAAAGCGTCTCTATGAAGATGCAAGGTTGAGGTTGAATCCGACTTCAATCCGCGATTAAAAGCTTTGAAAATGCGTTGAAGATGGGCAAGGGTGAAACAGAAGTGGCCTTGAGCTCCTCTATAAGAGGAGCACAACCCCGTCTTTCCCTTCCACTTATGATGTGGGATATCAATCCCTTTACTTTTTCCTTTTTTTTTTTTTTGTATTATTACTATTATTATTATTATTATTATTATTATTATTAATTTTTTTTACTTTTAATTAACCGCTAATCGTAAACTGTTAATCTTACCAAATATTTTTTTTGCAAATCATTAATAGAATCTGTCGGTCAAAACTATTGACGATATCCGCTATCTGTTGATTGCCAAACTCTTTATTAAATTTGATATAGACAGTGATAAAAACTACACCTTATTATATAATGGTCAATCCAATTTTATTTCTTTTCTTTTTCCTAACACATATGATGAGCATACAGCCAGTCAGCCATGCATAAATTTTGTTGCTAAGCATAGATGGCTATTGCTACAATAATATGATGACCTAACACATACAGGCAATTCATTCTACATTATATTATTCTTTCAAACTAAAGTCTGGTAAATTGCCAAAGACCTTGAGATCTAGTGGCACCCGGTTGTACCCCACATGGGAATGGTGGGTTTGAGCCTCGGTGGGGGCGTTATTGGCTCTTTGTGCTTCATTTGGTTGAGAAAATAGCTATGAACAGATATTACATTTGGTTGAGAAAGTAGCTATGAACAGATACTACATTGTAAAAAAAAACAATTTGATTCGGATATCAAATGTAAAATTCTTACATATATTGAACATAAAAGTAAAAAATATATTTATTTTATTTAAATCAAATATATTTTGAAGTATTTTAAATATAAGGTTTAAAAATCACTCGAAATTAAACTTGTGTTAATTTTATAGCGTTAATTTAAAAAAATAAATGTTAGTAAACAAGTTTTCTGAAGAGATAACAGAGAATGGAAATAGAGAATGAAATCTGAAAAATTAGAAAATAGAAAACAGCCAGTATTCTAACGAAATAGAGTCAAAGGAAAACTGTTTAGGTCAACAAAAAAGTCCAATTTGACAGAAAAGTCTAAATTTTTAGTCGAAAGGCTTTTTTTGAATTTTTTATTTTCTAGTCTCTCTTTCCTCTCCTCTTTAATTAATTTGAAGGCTAATTTTTGAATTATTATTACCATCAGCGGTTCACCGCATCACAAACCAGCACCACCACCAACACTACTCGTAATTATTATTATTATTATTATTATTATTATTATTATTATTATTAGTTATAACAAATAATATATTTATTTTCAAGAAAATTAACCAAAAAAAAATAATATATAATTTCATAACTTTTAGCCAAATAAAAAATTAAAAGACAATTTTCTGGCATTCATCCAAATACTAGAAAACTCGTGAGTACTCAATTATGCATGTTTTGCCCACCAAAAGGAGAAATTCCTGCGCTCTCAGGACCCTATACTCCGGCCTAACACGATAGTGGAAAGAATAAATCACGGTGACTCAACGACCCATTAGGTGGAAGGACCAGTGTTTAATTTGGTGCCCACAAGGAGCCACCACATTGGATGCCAATTGTTATACTATGGACCAAGGTCCACCTTATATTATGGACGTTAGTAAAAAAAATTATATATCCACAGTCAAAATATTATGTGCCTTTAGTTAAAACATTTTGCGCCTGTAAATAAATCGAATTGAATGTGATAGGAAATATACCAAGGGTATACGGCCCTGAGTATTTATTTACGTAAACCATATACGAGTACGTGACTACGCCTATAAAAGAGACCTAAACCTACATGTAAAGGACTTTTTTCTTCCCCTCTTCACTCTCTCTCTAAAGAGAAACAACCAACAATCCAAGCTCTCTCCTCTCTCTAAGTTATACAAGATTAATCAATAAAGAAGTGGAATTGAGAGCCAATTTATGGATTGATGATATACTTTTCATACAATTTCTTGAGAGACTTTACACACTTGAGTATATGGAAGAATAAGCATTATCAGAATGCACATAATTTATTAGCTACATGCACATAATGTGTTATCTACATACACATAATATAAAGTTAACTGTTTGCAGTTAATATAATATGTGCTTGAAGTTCACATATTATGTGTTTCTAGTTAATAAGTTATGTGCCTTAGATTTATTTACATATTATATATGCACTTGTATACACATAATTAGTTTATTGCAGGCACATAATATGTTAAATGTATACACATAATCTGAATATCATTTTGGACCAAGGTTCATCATGCAAGGTGAACTTTGGTCCATGATATAACTTGAATACTGCAAATTATATCGTAAACCAAGATTCATTTTGTATGGTGGACTTGAATACGTAAAATAATGTCGTAGTAAGTATACCAAAAAAACTTAGATATATGA
>NC_044931.1:10973474-10974055 GCF_003576645.1 Ipomoea triloba | reverse complement strand
TTTTTTTTTTTTGAAAGATTCTTACATATTATTGATTACCATGATTACATTCATTATCATTTTCTTTTACTTATCACGATCTTTTATTTTTCTACTCACATATAAACATAGTTTATTTGCTTAAGGTTAAAGTTAGGCATTATTCACATTATCACAATTAAAACTTGAATCCTACAACACCAAGTTTTAATTAGATTTTGATTGAAGTTAATAGATTATTGGTCCGGATATTTTTAGTTATATTATCTACAAATCTAATAAGATCCAATAAATTAAATTCTTGATCAGAAATACAATTGCGTCTGGACTTTAAATGGTAGCTAAGATTGTCCAAACAATTGATAATAATGACACCCCATCAGCTCTAGTTGAACAAGTTTATACATTATTCTCAGAATTTTATCAATGCATGAAAGCTTCTAAAGAAATTTGTAAGTTAACTTTTACTATATCATTATAGCAATATATATTGTAACTATATATTTTAAATTATTTATCCCCATCATTTATTGTCGACAGCAATAGTCATTGACAAATTCTCAAAATAATTTGCCTTAACAATGAATGGAAATAAAAAAAAA
>NC_044931.1:10971788-10972474 GCF_003576645.1 Ipomoea triloba | reverse complement strand
TTCTTTGAATCGTTCTATTTCAAAGTTCCCGCGAGCTTTGAGCTTCGGGGACGAAGCTCCTTTTAAGGGGGGTAGAGTGTAACACCCCGTAAATTCACTTCAAGCCTTTCGTTCGATAATTAATTCCTTAGGCAATTTAATTATTTCCAATTGGGCTAATTCTTTCAATTTANCTTTCAATTTAATATATATACACTTGTATATATATATTCATGAGCCTAATTTATTTATTCTAGTCAAGAGCCCAATTAATTGGATTTATTCTTGTAAGGGATTCTTTATTCAATTTGGACCCTTACAACATTTGTGATTTAATATTCCTACAAGCCCAATTTCTTGATCATATGTTATATAATATACATATTGTTTCTAAGACATCTTATGGGCTAACTACTATATTAATTTGTAAGGGGTGAATTCATTAAGCCCAACTTACTAGTCTTGATTATATTTATTTCCTACACCCATTATATTATAAGCTACTTAAGCCCACATCACTTTAAATGTCTTACACCCTAAATATTGTATGTATTCCTAATATATATTTTGATGATCAAATAACCTAAAAGCTTTCACTCCTTCTTCCTCTTACAAGAAATCCCACACGCCATTTTCATCTAGGAAATCCTCCAAAATTGATCTTCACTTTCCCTACAAGTTTTCAAGTAAAGGTTGCTCTTTTAAGC
>NC_044931.1:10970595-10970788 GCF_003576645.1 Ipomoea triloba | reverse complement strand
GTTCAAGCCTTACTACCGATAATTGATTCCTTGGGTAATTTAATTAATTCCAATTGGGCTAATTCTTTCAATTTAATATATATACATATATATATATATATATTCTTGAGCCTAATTTGATTATTCTAATCAAGAGCCCAATTAATTGAATTTATTCTTGTAAGGGATTTTATTCAATTTGGATCCTTACAAT
>NC_044931.1:10969567-10970555 GCF_003576645.1 Ipomoea triloba | reverse complement strand
AATTAAATATTCCTACAAGCCCAATTTATTGATCATATATTATATAATATATATGTAATGTTCCTAAGACATTTTATGGGCTTCCTTATTCTAATTCTTATAATTAATTGTAAGGGGTGAATTCATTTAGCCCAACTTACTAGTCTTGAATATATTTAATTCTTGTAAGCCATTATAATATGTACTTAAGCCCACTTCATACTAATGTCTTACACCCTAAATATTGTATGTATTCTTAGTATATATTTTGAAGATCAAAAACCCCTAAAGGTTTTCACTCCTCTCCTCCCTACTCTACACCCACACGCCATTTTCCTCCTCATTTGCATCCAAAAATTGATCTCCATTTCCCTACAAGTTTTCAAGTAAAGGTTGCTCTTTTATGCTTGTCTAGGAGTGGGTAAGTGCATCTAGCCTAGAATCTCCTTTGTATTTTGTGGTTTGGTTAGTCTTTTTGCATATTCTTATAAATGTTCTTATGGGGTTCTTTGGGTAAAAGATGATCATCAAGAAGGTGGGGCTTTGTGAGCTTGCTTGAGGCTTGTTGGATTAGGAAAAAGCTCTTTGAGGTAACCACTATGTCCATCAAAANTGTCCATCAAAACTATTTTTATTCACTCCTATTCTATATGATGTTCTTGGTGTTGGAAATCCTGAAAATTCTTTGTGATTAGCCTATTTTGTTGGATCTATTTGTTGGATTTCATCTTGATCTTTTGATTAGTGTTGTATGATCATTGATGGTTTGGATTTCCATGTCTTTGGCCTCTAAATTGGATGAAATGTTGGTGTTTTGGGTCTGATTTTTGCTCTCTGGAAATACCTCTTTCGTGTCTGCTGTTGATGTTCTGGAACTGGGGTTGGAGTTGACCTTGCGGAGGTCCTCGGCGACACAATGTAACCCGCCGGGGAGTTCCGCAAGGCCAAGGCGGTTGGGTTGAACGGAGAGTGGTGTTCCGTTGAGGCAGTCCGCCTCCTTCCTGCGGAG
>NC_044931.1:10967989-10968567 GCF_003576645.1 Ipomoea triloba | reverse complement strand
GTTACTTCTTTACTAATTATGATAACTTTGTATGACACTAGCTCACATTTAAACAATTAAGTACTTTAATCATTTATATGAGTAAAACAATTGTCAACGAACAATTAAAGCCGGTTCATAAAAGCTTATGAAATACTGGCAATTTATATCGTGGACCCGTTAATCATTATGCGGATTGAATAAAAAGAGGTAATTTGCTTTCGATCAAATTCGATTTTAAGTAATATCGATCTCAATAGTTAATTTGGAATCACATGACATGATTGCATTAAACTAGACATTTTAGAGCATTAAATTTATTTTGTATCCAACGAATTGAAATAAAAAAGCAAGAGTACACTAGAAATTAAAGTAGCTAGTTTTATTTTATTTCATGATCGAATCCCCTAAGATTAGAGGAATTACATAGTGATTTATTGATTAAAAGCTGCATATGCAATTTTTTGGTATTTGCATTGCTATAAAGTTGCTTAAATTAAATCTTTAAGCCTTCCTAAAGTTGATTTCCAGAGGGGTATTACTGAGAACCAAACGCCTCTGTCCTCTTTTCTTGGAAATGCCAACATCTTGGCACACAT
>NC_044931.1:10966200-10966989 GCF_003576645.1 Ipomoea triloba | reverse complement strand
AAAACTGAGGATATTGTTTTTATTAATAGTATAGATAGTATAGATTGCATTGCAGAGAAATATATATACTGAATTATTACCATTAGTAATTCTAGTCCAGAATTGTATTACGAATACGAACGTAGAAAAAATATATTTTATTAGGAATTCTATTTTAATTTACAATTGTATTAGGGATAGGAACTGTATTACCATATTTTATAATATTACGCAAACCATAATATTTTAGGTCTGTTTTGGGCGGGAAGTTAAAACTGAGGATATTGTTTTTATTAATAGTATAGATTGCATTGCAGAGAAAAATATATATACTGAATTATTACCATTAGTAATTCTAGTCTAGAATTGTATTACGAATACGAACGTAGCGAATAATATATTTTATTAGGAATTCTATTTTAATTTACAATTGTATTAGGGATAGGAATTGTATTACCATATTTTATAATATTACGCAAACCATAATATTATAGGTCTGTTTTGGTTGGGAATTTAAAATTGAGGATATTGTTTTTATTAATAGTATATATTGCATTGTAGGGAAATATATATACTGAATTATTATCATTAGTAATTCTAGTCTAGAATTGTATTACGAATAGGAACGTAGGGAATATTATATTTTTTTAGGAATTCNTGTTTTTATTAATAGTATAGATAGTATAGATTGCATTGCAGATAAATATATATACTGAATTATTACCATTAGTAATTCTAGTCTAGAATTGTATTACGAATACGAACGTAGGGAATAATATATTTTATTAGGTATTCTATTTTAATTTACAA
>NC_044931.1:10964458-10965200 GCF_003576645.1 Ipomoea triloba | reverse complement strand
AAGAATTGACTTACTTATTGGTCGGCGAGATAAAAAATAGTCAAAAATATGGTGAAATGGGCTCAGATGAGCCTGGACATGTCTAGATATGTCAATTGCCTCATCAGGACTAAGTTTTTGAATCATAGTACTCCTCGTTATATTCCAAATATTCATGTACTTTGGATCAGGTAAATTTGTAAAACCTACGACAGCTTTAACCGATGCATTAGATATAATATATGTAGAAGACACCTCGAGTCTTTTATCAACCGTCCCATCAATGTCTTTGTCATACAACATTGCTTGCACTTTGTTACCCTGAAAGAAGTATCAAATACGTACATATATGTTAACGAAATGTAATTATATTTGACATAAAATAAGANCTAATATTTGTGATCAATTTAAAAACTTACAGCCTCATCCTCCAATATTATGGGTTTATATTTCTTTCCTGGTGTTCTCCTTGATTCTTGTGTATTAAGTTTTTGTACCACTACAACTTTGCACCGCCATCGTGGTAACTCAGTAGTAACATCAGGTATCAACACTAGTCCCTCCATGCTGTACACAATTAAGGAAATTTAATACTGTTAGTCGCGTATAAAATTGTTGTCATTAAGCTAGTCATATGTTCACAAGCCATTTCTAACCTAACATTCGTTATTATTATTATTATTATTATTATTATTATTATTATTATTATTGTATAAGTGTAAATATATATGCTTTGAACAAAATATATATAAACATATTGAGC
>NC_044931.1:10962872-10963458 GCF_003576645.1 Ipomoea triloba | reverse complement strand
GAGTTGATTTCCCCAATTTCACCTTAAAACCCTAGGATTCCACCAACAACATAACACATAATTTAAGAAATCTTAACTTAGATTCATGATCTAGGAAAGAAAACAAAGCTTTCTACCGAATAAAATTAAAGTTTTACCGAATATTTGGAGATCTATGAAGAACTTGCTAGCTATGGAGTTATGGAGTTCTTGAACAAAGGATGAAGATGAAGATGAGATATATTTTCTCTCTCCTCTCTCTCTCTCTCCCTCCCTCCCTCCCTCCCTCACGGAATTGAAATGGGAATGAAGAAATGAAATTTCTTCATCTTATCCCATATATATATATATATATACGTAATATGATATATAATAATAATAATAATAATAATAAAATATTTTCTCTCTCTCTCTTACGGAATTGAAATGGGAATGAAGAAATGAAATTTCTTCATCTTATCCCATATATATATATATATATATATATATACACGTAATATGATATATATAATAATAATAATAATAATAATAATAATAATAATAATAATAAAATATGTGGAATGCTTATCCATTCATATATATATAATAATAAAATATGGATGAAGAA
>NC_044931.1:10961648-10961872 GCF_003576645.1 Ipomoea triloba | reverse complement strand
GGCGTGACTGAGGAAAATGCTACATATTCCGTAGATTAAAGACTTGTCAATACTTCTAATTCGACCTCCCTAAAGACCGACACAACCCGAGGGTAACTCCAACAATCTTTGATTTTAACAACCACAAAACCGCGGAAAATCAAATGGAGTCGTTGCTAGGGAAGGCAAACGGTTGATATTGATTTGTTTTATATCTTTGAAATATTTGCATTGTTTTTACTTCA
>NC_044931.1:10961225-10961363 GCF_003576645.1 Ipomoea triloba | reverse complement strand
AATAAACACCTTTGCAATGCAATTTTTCATAAACCATAAACACACTATGATGAATCATGGCTTACTAGAAATTCATTTCCTAGCTTTTGCTTATTGATTTCAACAATTTTCTTCGTATCTCCTTTACTACAACATTCG
>NC_044931.1:10959243-10960225 GCF_003576645.1 Ipomoea triloba | reverse complement strand
GCGTCAAACTTCGGACTCCTTGTTCCTCAGTCGGATGGGGCATTATCCACAACCTCTCACGGGCCTCGGCATCCCGGACAAAGGGTGTGGATGTGGCGGATTACGACTCGTATAGGTCCGATATCTCGCAACCTATACATACCCTAAATTTACCTACTATCCAGGTCGTAAATAGAAGAAAATCCAGAAAAACATCAACCACACAAGATATATGAACGGAGAAGATTTACCATTCATTGACTTGTAGTTGGAGTCTTTTGATCTCCTTGAGAGTTATGTATATTATTGAGGTTGTAGTTTTGATGTTTTGGTTTTAGCGGGAGGTGCGAATAGTGATAAAAGGGAGAAGAAGTTCCCCGAGTGTCGTGTTCTCGAGGATGGAAAATTTGAACCGAATCAAGCGTGTATTATTTTTGATGTTAAGAGACAGGAGTTACAAGATTCACTTAAAGCAAAAGAAATCGTGGTGAAGAGGTTTGACAAAAGTAAAACAAAAGTAATCAATTAAAGAAAGAAAGGAAATGAATGTCCTATCTAGGTCTCATGTTTGATACTACTACAGGGTGTTCTAGGCAATGCAACTAGGTTTCTATCAAGGGAGCCGACGACACCATCTTCGAGTGGCGTCAAACTTCAGACTCCTTGTTCCTCAGTCGGATGGGGCATTTTAACAAACAATTGGTCCACAACTTCTCACGGGACTCGGCATCCCGGACCAAGCGTGTGGATGTGGCCGATTACGACTCGTATAGGTCCGATATCTCGCAACCTATACATACTCTAAATTTACCTACTATCCAGGTCGTAAATAGAAGAAAATCCAGATAAACATCAACCACACAAGATATATAAACGGAGAAGATTTACCATTCATTGACTTGTAGATAGAGTCTTTTGATCTCCTTGAGAGTTATGTATATTATTGAGGTTGTAGTTTTGATGTTTTGGTTTTAGCGGGAGGTGTGAATAGTGATAAAAGGGA
>NC_044931.1:10957277-10958243 GCF_003576645.1 Ipomoea triloba | reverse complement strand
TGCAATTAGTTACATAAAAATGTCAATTTAGTTCATCAATAAATAATTACCTGTTAGTGACCTGTAATAACAAATAAATCTAATGTCACTTTTTTTTGCATAAAATGTGTCAAAAAGGCCATCGAACCTTATCTAAAAAATTAATTAGGCCCTCAAACTTTTTAAAGTTGCAAGTAGATACATAAACATGTCAATTTAGTTTATCAAGGCATAATTACCTGTTAGTAACCTGTAATACCAGGTAAACGTTAATGTCACTTTTTCTTGCATAAAATGTGTCAATTAGGCTATCCACCTTTACCTGAAAAATCAATTAGGCTCTCAAACTTTTTAACGTTGCAATTAGGTACATAAAAATGTCAATTTAGTTCATCAAGGAAGAATTACCTGTTTGTGACCTGTAATAACAGGTAAATGTAAATGTCACTTTCTTTTTTGCATAAAATGTGTCAAAAAGGACTTCAAACTTTACCTGGAAAATCAATTAGGCCCTCAAACTTTTTAAAGATGCAATTAGGTACATAAAATTGTCAATTTAGTTCATCAAGCAATAATTATCTGTTAGTGACCTGTAATAACAGGTAAATGTAATGTCACTTTTTTTGCCTTAAATGTGTCAAAAAGACCATCGAACTTTACCTAAAAATTTAATTAGGCCCTCAAACTTTTTAAAGTTGCAATTAGATACATAAACATGTCAATTTAGTTTATCATGGCATAATTACCTATTAGTAACCTGTAATAACATGTAAACGTAAATGTCACTTTTTCTTGCATAAAATGTGTCAATGAGGCTATCAACCTTTACCTGAAAAATCAATTAGGCCCTTAAAATTTTTAAAGTTGCAATTAGGTACATAAAAATGTATATTTAGTTCATCAATAAATAATTCCCTGTTAGTGACCTGTAATAACAAGTAAATGTAATGTCACTTTTTTTGCATGAAATGTGTCAAAAGGCCATCG
>NC_044931.1:10955510-10956277 GCF_003576645.1 Ipomoea triloba | reverse complement strand
TCACGTACATCTCCGATCACTTGATCAGCAGGGTGATTTCTCAGCCATCTTAGGTCGGGTTGCGGCTCCTCAGTTGATACTTCCATTGAAGGTTGAACATCTATGATCTGGTTTTGATCAACTGAGTCAGGCGCTTTCTTCTTGGTAGACTCTTCATCATCTGATTCTGACTGGAGTTCTGCTACGTCTCGAACTATCGACTGCTTGTCTTCGAGAGGTAAGTTTGATCTCTCGATAGACTCTGGCTGATCTTCCTCAGCTGCTTCCGTTGTCTTTGATGGTTGATCTGTCGATGCCCTTTCATCAAAGGTAACATGTATGGACTCTTCAACCACCAAACTCCGCTTGTTGAAGACTCTGAGTGCTTGGCTTGTCGATGAGTATCCCAGAAATACTCCATCATCTGCCTTTTCTTCAAAAGTTCTTCGTTGAGTCTTCCCATTGTTGTGAATATAGCATTTGCACCCGAATGAGTGGAAGTGGCTTACATTCGGCTTTCTTCCATTCCACAACTCATATGGAGTCTTTCCAACTCCTTTTACTATCAAGGACCGATTTTGGGTGTAGCACGCTGTGTTGATTGCTTCTGCCCAAAATCCTTGTGATATGTTGGCTTGCGAGAGCATGGTCCTTGCGGCTTCTTTGAGAGTTCTGTTCCTTCTTTCAGCAGCCCCGTTTTGTTGAGGTGTTCGAGCAGCTGATAGTTGATGATGAATTCCGTTCTCGTTGCAGTAGCTCTCGATTACTTGATTAACGAACTCTCCACC
>NC_044931.1:10954166-10954510 GCF_003576645.1 Ipomoea triloba | reverse complement strand
TGGTGGTTCTGCTCTTACCCTTGTTCGGCTTGTGCTTGCTTCCTTATAATTTCTTTTCAAGGCTTGTTCTTTGCTTCTTCCCATTTCCTAATAAAAGTGGTAAGTGCATGTAAAATAAGGAAATGTAAGTCTGAATTCCACGTATACGGAACCTAATGTTTTATTGGGACACATCTGAAGCAAGAAACTCATAGGTAACCGGAGTATATGTCGGTCCTCTCCATTCGAATACTTTGCTCCAATGCGGGTGCACACTCGGATCAAAGTATTTCCCTCCAATAAAATTCTCTGACTTGTACACATCCACAAGCGGCAATTGTTCATGAGTTAAGCCTCGGAGGACC
>NC_044931.1:10952700-10954020 GCF_003576645.1 Ipomoea triloba | reverse complement strand
TCTGAACTCCACGCATAGGGAACCTAATGTTTTAGTGGGACACATCTCAAGCAAGAAACTCATAGGTAACCGCAGTATATCTCGGTCCTCTCCATTTGAATACTTTGCTCCATTGCGGGTGTCTTAGCAACCGATTTACCATGTCTTCAAACTCAAATTCCCTTAGCACACTCGGATCAAAGTATTTCCCTCCAATTAAATTTTCTGACTTATACACATCCACAAGCGGCAATTATTCATGAGTTAAGCCTCGGAGGACCCTTGTTCCTATTGCATTAGGTTCAACTTGTGGTGTTGGAGGGGGTGGTTCTGTTCGGCTTGTGCTTGCTTCTTCATAATTCCTTTTCAAGGCTTGCTCTTTGGTTCTTCCCATTTCCTAAAAAAAGCGGTGAAGTGAATGAAAACAAGGAAATGTAACTCTGAACTCCACGCATAGGGAACCTAATGTTTTAGTGGGACACATCTCAAGCAAGAAACTCATAGGTAACCGCAGTATATCTCGGTCCTCTCCATTTGAATACTTTGCTCCATTGCGGGTGTCTTAGCAACAGATTTACGATGTCTTCAAACCCTAATTCCCTTTGCACACTCGGATCAAAGTATTTCCCTCCAATAAAATTCTCTGACTTGTACACATCCACAAGCGGCAATTGTTCATGAGTTAAGCCTCGGAGGACCATTGTTCGTCTTACATTAGGTTCAACTAGTGGTCGTGGAGGTGGTGGTTCTGCTCTTACCCTTGTTCGGCTTGTGGTTGCTTCCTTATTATTTCTTTTCAAGGCTTGTTCTTTGCTTCTTCCCATTTCCTAATAAAAGCGGTAAGTGCATGTAAAATAAGGAAATGTAAGTCTGAATTCCACGTATACGGAACCTAATGTTTTATTGGGACACATCTGAAGCAAGAAACTCATAGGTAACCGGAGTATATGTCGGTCCTCTCCATTCGAATACTTTGCTCCAATGCGGGTGCACACTCGGATCAAAGTATTTCCCTCCAATAAAATTCTCTGACTTGTACACATCCACAAGCGGCAATTGTTCATGAGTTAAGCCTCGGAGGACCCCTGTTCCTCTTGCATTAGGTTCAACTTGTGGTGGTGGAGGTGGTGGTTCTCCTCTTGCCATTGTTCTGCTTGTGCTTCTTCCTCATAATTCCTTTTCAAGGCTTGCTCTTAGGTTCTTCCCATTTCCTAAAAAAAGCGGTAAAGTGCATGAAAAATACAGAAATTTAAGTCTGAACTCCACGCATAGGGAACCTAATGTTTTAGTGGGACACATCTCAAGCAAGAAACTCATAGGTAACCGCAGTATATCTCGGTC
>NC_044931.1:10951050-10951700 GCF_003576645.1 Ipomoea triloba | reverse complement strand
ATGCAAGAGGAAGAAGGGTCCTCCCAGGCTTAACTCATTAACAATTGGCGCTTGTGGACGTGTATAAGTTAGAGAATTTAATTGGAATAAAATACTTGGATCCGAGTGTGCTAAGGGAATTTAGGTTTGAAGACATGGTAAATCGGTTGCTAAGACAACCGCAATGGAACATAGTATTCGAATGGAGAGGACCGACATATACTCCGGTTACCTATGAGTTTCTTGCTTGAGATGTGTCCCACTAAAACATTAGGTTCCCTATGCGTGGAGTNTATACTCCGGTTACCTATGAGTTTCTTGCTTGAGATGTGTCCCACTAAAACATTAGGTTCCCTAAGCGTGGAGTACAGACTTACATTTCCTTATTTTTCATGCACTTTACTGCTTTTTTTAGGAAATGGGAAGAACCTAAGAGCAAGCCTTGAAAAGTAATTATGAGGAAGAAGCACAAGCAGAACAATGGAAAGAGGAGAACCACCACCTCCACCAACACAAGTTGAACCTAATGCTAGAGGAACAAGGGTCCTCCGAAGCTTAACTCATGAACAATTGACGCTTGTGGACGTGTATAAGTTAGAGAATTTAATTGGAATAAAATACTTTGATCCGAGTGTGCTAAGGAAATTTGGGTTTGAAGACATGGTAAATCG
>NC_044931.1:10949546-10950050 GCF_003576645.1 Ipomoea triloba | reverse complement strand
AAAAAAAAACACAAAAAAAATCAAAAAATCAAAAATCATGGCTGAGGTGACCTCGTCCAAGCTTTGGCCGAGGTTGCGCCTCGGCCAAGCTTCGGGCGAGGTCGCGCATCGGCCACGGTCGGCCTCGGCCACAATTCTCTCCCCGTTTCGAAAAAAAAACAAATTCATCTCTCTTGTGCACTATTGTTACTCCGTAGTTGACTCGACTACGCACGCAAACTGGGGAGTAGGGGGGCTGGTGACAGAGTAATCAGGCAAGTAGCATTCGACCCGATTCACCAGCACTGACCCAAAGGCAACAAAGGGTCACCCGTTACGCAAAAACAACACATTGAAGAAGAGTGGTCAGCACATTGAAGAGGAATTACTCCTTATCATCATTAGCAGCAATTAGTACAACATTATGCATCCGTTACTTACTCGCAAAGAGTCGTTGGTAATGAAGGATATAAAAAAAGGAGTCTCGTTGGAAAAGGGGGGACATTTTGTTGATAATACTGAGTA
>NC_044931.1:10947623-10948546 GCF_003576645.1 Ipomoea triloba | reverse complement strand
TCCCTTTTCAGGGAGGCACGGTTGACCGAGTGCGGACTCCATTTTCAGGAGTCCAGCCTAACCAAAACACCAACCTTATGACTTCTTTCTCGCACTCTCTTTTTAGGGAGGCACGGTTGACCGAGTACCGACTCCATTTTCAGGACTCCGGCCTAAGCAAAACACCAACCTTATGACTTCTTTCTCGCACTCCCTTTTCAGGGAGGCACGGTTGACCGAGTGCCGACTCCATTTTCAGGACTCCGGCCTAACCAAAACACCAACCTTATGACTTCTTTCTCGCACTCCCTTTTCAGGGAGGCACGGTTGACCGAGTGCCGACTCCATTTTCAGGACTCCGGCCTAACCAAAACACCAACCTTATGACTTCTTTCTCGCACTCCCTTTTCTGGGAGGCACGGTTGACCGAGTGCCGACACCATTTTCAGGACTCCGGCCTAACCAAAACACCGACCTTATGACTTCTTTCTCGCACACCCTTTTCAGGGAGGCGTACCTTATGACTTCTTTCTCGCACACCCTTTTCAGGGAGGCGTGGTTGACCGAGTGCCTCTCGCACACCCTTTTCAGGGAGGCGTGGTTGACCGAGTGCCGACTCCGTTTTCAATTCAGGGAGGCGTGGTTGACCGAGTGCCGACTCCGTTTTCAAGACTCCGGCCTAACCAAAACACCAACCTTATGACTTCTTTCGCCCACTCCCTTTTTAGGGAGGCACGGTTGACCGAGTCCCGACTCCATTTTCAGGACAGGGAGGCACGGTTGACCGAGTCCCGACTCCATTTTCAGGACTCCGGCCTAACCAAAACACCAACCTTATAACATCTTTCTCCCACTCCCTTTTCAGGGAGGCACGGTTGACCGAGTGCCGACTCCATTTTCAAAACTCCGGCCTAACCATAACACCAACCTTATGACTTCTTTCT
>NC_044931.1:10946204-10947252 GCF_003576645.1 Ipomoea triloba | reverse complement strand
CACTCCCTTTTCAGGGAGGCATGGTTGACCGAGTGCCGACTCCATTTTCAAGACTCCAGCCTAACCAAAACACCAACCTTATGACTTGCTTCTCGCACTCCCTTTTCAGGGAGGCACGGTTGACCGAGTGCGGACTCCATTTTCAGGACTCCGGCCTAACCAAAACACCAACCTTATGACTTCTTTCTCACACTCCCTTTTCAGGGAGGCACGGTTGACCGAGTGCCGACTCCATTTTCAGGACTCCGGCCTAACCAAACACCAACCTTATGACTTTTTTCTCACACTCCCTTTTCAGGGACGCACGGTTGACCGAGTGCGGACTCCATTTTCAGGACTCCGGCCTAACCAAACACCAACCTTATGACTTTTTTCTCACACTCCCTTTTCAGGGACGCACGGTTGACCGAGTGCGGACTCCATTTTCAGGACTCCGGCCTAACCAAACACCAACCTTATGACTTCTTTCGCCCACTCCCTTTTCAGGGAGGCACGGTTGACCGAGTCCCGACTCCATTTTCAGGACTCCGGCCTAACCAAAACACCAACCTTATGACTTTTTTCTCACACTCCCTTTTCAGGGACGCACGGTTGACCGAGTGCCGACTCCATTTTCAGGACTCCGGCCTAACCAAAACACCAACCTTATGACTTCTTTCGCCCACTCCCTTTTCAGGGAGGCACGGTTGACCGAGTGCCGACTCCATTTTCAGGACTCCGGCCTAAGCAAAACACCAACCTTATGACTTCTTTCGCCCACTCCCTTTTCAGGGAGGCACGGTTGACCGAGTCCCGACTCCATTTTCAGGACTCCGGCCTAAGCAAAACACCAACCTTATGACTTCTTTCTCCCACTCCCTTTTCAGGGAGGCACGGTTGACCGAGTGCCGACTCCATTTTAAGGACTCCGGCCTAACCAAAACACCAACCTTATGACTTCTTTCTCGCACACCCTTTTCAGGGAGGCACGGTTGACCGAGTGCCGACTCCATTTTCAAGACTCCAGCCTAACCAAAACACCAACCTTATGACTTGTTTCTCGCACTCC
>NC_044931.1:10944958-10945204 GCF_003576645.1 Ipomoea triloba | reverse complement strand
TAACAGGTAATTATGCCTTGATGAACTAAATTGACATGTTTATGTATCTAATTGCAACTTTAAACACTTTGAGGGCCAAATTAATTTTTCAGGTAAACTTTGATGGCCTATTTGACATTTTTTTTTGCAAAGAAAAGTCATATTTACATTTACCTGCTATTACAGGTCACTAACATGTAATTATGCCTTGATGAACTAAATTGACATGTTTATGTACCTAATTGCAATTTTAAAAAGTTTGAGGGT
>NC_044931.1:10944536-10944708 GCF_003576645.1 Ipomoea triloba | reverse complement strand
ACTAACAGGTAATTATGCCTTGATGAACTAAATTGACATGTTTATGTACCTAATTGCAATTTTAAAAAGTTTGAAGGTCTAATTAATTTTTCAGGTAAAGTTCGATGGCCTATTTGACATATTTTTTGCAAAAAAAAGTCATATTTACATTTACCTGCTATTACAGGTCACT
>NC_044931.1:10942285-10943536 GCF_003576645.1 Ipomoea triloba | reverse complement strand
TCCTCAATTATTCATTCCAATTGTTCGTTTTACCATTCCAATTCTTCATTTTATAAAAAATGGTGCATTGGAAGCTAAACATGGGTCATTGTATCATAGATTGCTGATTCCAATTATTATTAATCTTTATCATTAATTGCACAATACTAATTCACACTTATTAGTTAAAAAATGGTGATTACTATACTTGAATAAATGAAATAATAATATTAAATTTTGTAGCCTCGATTTAAAATCTATTATGTTAATATAATAATAATAATAATAATATAATACTCCGTAGTAATAATAATTTAAAATTCTTAATATAATTTTCCTAATAATAATAATAATATAATAATAATAATCCATAACTCTTAATATAAGTTTGTAACAAAATTTTCCTATTAAATCTGTTTATAAAGGTAATTATAAATATAGAATTGAGAAATTCCTATGATATTTTATTTAATTGATATTATTCCTAATATATTTTATCTAAAAGGCTTCCTTCCTTTTTTATAACATTGTTCCATATGTTAATCCGTTTAATATGCTAATCTATATAGGTAATTACCATATACTATTTACCATCTAAATAATCCGTGGTAATTACACTATATTTAACATCTAAATTTATTATGGTCATTAAACATAGAGATTTCATTCTTACGATAATTTTATATATTTTTACTTCAGATAATGTCAATTACCCATGCATTTCATTTGATTACTTTTGAATAAAATCTTAAAAATTATAACAACTAATGAATTAATATTGTTGTTCGTAATATAAATTTTATCAAATCAGTTATCGAAATTGATAATACACATATTACATCCATAATTAGAGGAGATTAACAAAATTATGATAATTATTTCAATTCACGTATTATTATGCTAATTCACATATTATTACGTCCATACAATTATGTAAATTATTTCAATTCACAGATTATTACACATATAAAATTATGCTAATGGTTACTTTGGAATAAAATCTTAATAATTATGGTCATTGAGAAATTAGTTCAAACATTATACTTTTATTAAACGGTTTTTATACTTGCCGTAATTTTATCTAATCAATTAAAGAAATTAATGGTACACATATTACGGACATAATTAAAGAAAATTAAACATACACATATATATTACGGATAAAATTATAGAATATTAAACATACACATATTACGTCCATAATTAAACGAAATTAAAATATACATTATTTTTTAATTATAATATATACTCCTTAATTACCATACTTATTCA
>NC_044931.1:10940605-10941285 GCF_003576645.1 Ipomoea triloba | reverse complement strand
GAGGCTTCAACAATTTCTTTACACTGCACATCTAGGAGCCAAGCAGACTCAAACTTGAACTTTCTGGTAACCCTTCGCCTAGTTGTTCCTTTTAAATCCAAGAAAAGAGCACTATGATCAGAAGAAGTCGACACCATATTGAGGACAGTAGCATCGTTATACAATTCACGCCATTCAACAGTTGCCACAGCTCGATCAAGCCGTTCTTCCACCCAAGACTCGGTGTCTCTTCCCCTTTCCCATGTAAACCTGTGACCAACCATGCCTAAATCATTTAGGTGACAGTCCTGTAAGACATCATTGAACCCCAAGATTAGAGCATTAGGGTGTGGATGATTGCCTCGTTTCTCTGCATGGCTTGCAAGGTCATTAAAATCGCCAATGATAATCCAAGGAAGAGTAGACTGACCACTTAAATCCCGCAATAAAGACCAAGAATTTTGCCATCTCGACCTTTCAGGATATCCATAAAAGCATGTTAAGCGCCAAGGAGATACCCCATCTAACGTGACCACGACATCAATGTGATTGTTGGAAAAACTTAACAGAGATGCCATACTCGCTTCTCTCCAAAATAACGCCAAACCTCCTCCAATTCCCACTCTGTCAACAGTGAACAAACCTTCAAAACCCATACGTACTTTAACTCTTTCTAGTTGCATCGAAGTAGCCTTCGTTTC
>NC_044931.1:10934023-10939605 GCF_003576645.1 Ipomoea triloba | reverse complement strand
CTAGGTATCTATCAAGGGAGCCCACGGCACCATCACCGAGTGGCGTCACAGTTCGGACTCCCAGTTTCTCAGTCGGTTGGGGCATTTTTAACAAACATTTAGTCTACCACTTCTCCCCGGCCTCGTAATCCGGGACCAAGGGTGGGGATGTGGCCGATTAGGACTCGTATAGGCCCGATATCTCGCAACCTATACTTCCCATAACTTTACTACCTATCCTGGTCGTAAATTGAAGAAAATCAAGATAAACATCAACCCCAGAAGATTTGCCATTTATTGCCATGTAGTGGGAGTCTTTTGATCTCCTTGAGAGTTATGTATATTAGTGGTGTTGTAGTTTTGATGTTTTTGTTTTAGTGGGAGGTGTGGATAGTGATAAAACGGAGAAGATGATCCCCGAGTGAAAATTGGAACCGAATCAAGCGTGTGACATTTATGATGTTAAAAGACAAGAGTTACAAGATTTACTCAAAGCAAAAGAAATCATGCTGAAGAGGTTTGACAAAGTAAAACAAAAGTAATCAATTAAAGAAAGAAAGAAGATGGATGTCCTATCTAGGTCTCATGTTTGATACTGCTACAGGGTGTTCTAGGCAATGCAACTAGGTATCTATCAAGGGAGCCCACGGCACCATCACCGAGTGGCGTCACAGTTCGGACTCCCAGTTTCTCAGTCGGTTGGGGCATTTTAAACAAACATTTAGTCTACCACTTCTCCCCGGCCTCGTAATCCGGGACCAAGGGTGGGGATGTGGCCGATTAGGACTCGTATAGGCCCGATATCTCGCAACCTATACTTCCCATAACTTTACTACCTATCCTGGTCGTAAATTGAAGAAAATCAAGATAAACATCAACCCCAGAAGATTTGCCATTTATTGCCATGTAGTGGGAGTCTTTTGATCTCCTTGAGAGTTATGTATATTAGTGGTGTTGTAGTTTTGATGTTTTTGTTTTAGTGGGAGGTGTGGATAGTGATAAAACGGAGAAGATGATCCCCGAGTGAAAATTGGAACCGAATCAAGCGTGTGACATTTATGATGTTAAGAGACAAGAGTTACAAGATTCACTCAAAGCAAAAGAAATCATGCTGAAGAGGTTTGACAAAGTAAAACAAAAGTAATCAATTAAAGAAAGAAAGAAGATGGATGTCCTATCTAGGTCTCATGTTTGATACTGCTACAGGGTGTTCTAGGCAATGCAACTAGGTATCTATCAAGGGAGCCCACGGCACCATAACCGAGTGGCGTCACACTTCGGACTCCCAGTTCCTCAGTCGGTTGGGGCATTTTAAACAAACACTTAGTCTACCACTTCTCCCCGGCCTCGTAATCCCGGACCAAGGGTGGGGATGTGGCCGATTAGGACTCGTATAAGCCCAATATCTCGCAACCTATACAACCTATCCTGGTCGTAAATTGAAGAAAATCAAGATAAACATCAACCGCAGAAGATTGCCATTTATTTCCATGTAGTGGGAGTCTTTTGATCTCCTTGAGAGTTATGTATATTAGTGGTGTTGTAGTTTTGATGTTTTTGTTTTAGTGGGAGGTGTGGATAGTGATAAAACGGAGAAGATGATCCCCGAGTGAAAATTGGAACCGAATCAAGCGTGTGACATTTATGATGTTAAGAGACAAGAGTTACAAGATTCACTCAAAGCAAAAGAAATCATGCTGAAGAGGTTTGACAAAGTAAAACAAAAGTAATCAATTAAAGAAAGAAAGAAGATGGATGTCCTATCTAGGTCTCATGTTTGATACTTCTACAGGGTGTTCTAGGCAATGCAACTAGGTATCTATCAAGGGAGCCCACGGCACCATCACTGAGTGGCGTCACACTTCGGACTCCCAGTTCTCAGTCGGTTGGGGCATTTTAAAAAAATACTTAGTCTACCACTTCTCCCCGGCCTCGTAATCCCGGACCAAGGGTGGGGATGTGGCCGATTAGGACTCGTATAGGCCCGATATCTCTCAACCTATACTTCCCATAACTTTACTACCTATCCTGGTCGTAAATTGAAGAAAATCAAGATAAACATCAACCCCAGAAGATTTGCCATTTATTGCCATGTAGTGGGACTCTTTTGATCTCCTTGAGAGTTATGTATATTAGTGGTGTTGTAGATTTGATGTTTTTGTTTTAGTGGGAAGTGTGGATAGTGATAAAACGGAGAAGATGATCCCCGAGTGAAAATTGGAACCGAATCAAGCGTCTGACATTTATGATGTTAAGAGACAAGAGTTACAAGATTCACTCAAAGCAAAAGAAATCATGCTGAAGAGGTTTGACAAAGTAAAACAAAAGTAATCAATTAAAGAAAGAAAGAAGATGGATGTCCTATCTAGGTCTCATGTTTGATACTGCTACAGGGTGTTCTAGGCAATGCAACTAGGTATCTATCAAGGGAGACCATGGCACCATCACCGAGTGGCGTCACAGTTCGGACTCGCAGCTTCTCAGTCGGTTGGGGCATTTTAAACAAACACTTAGTCTACCACTTCTCCTCGACCTCGTAATCCCGGACCAGGGGTGGGGATGTGGCCGATTAGGACTCGTATAGGCCCGATATCTCGCAACCTATACTTCCCATAACTTTACTACCTATCCTGGTCGTAAATTGAAGAAAATCAAGATAAACATCAACCCCAGAAGATTTGCCATTTATTGCCATGTAGTAGGAGTCTTTTGATCTCCTTGAGAGTTATGTATATTAGTGGTGTTGTAGTTTTGATGTTTTTGTTTTAGTGGGAGGTGTGGATAGTGATAAAACGGAGAAGATGATCCCCGAGTGAAAATTGGAACCGAATCAAGCGTGTGACATTTATGATGTTAAGAGACAAGAGTTACAAGATTCACTCAAAGCAAAAGAAATCATGCTGAAGAGGTTTGACAAAGTAAAACAAAAGTAATCAATTAAAGAAAGAAAGAAGATGGATGTCCTATCTAGGTCTCATGTTTGATACTGCTACAGGGTGTTCTAGGCAATGCAACTAGGTATCTATCAAGGGAGCCCACGGCACCATCACCGAGTGGCGTCACAGTTCGGACTCCCAGTTTCTCAGTCGGTTGGGGCATTTTAAACAAACACTTAGTCTACCACTTCTCCCCGGCCTCGTAATCCCGGACCAAGGGTGGGGATGTGGCCGATTAGGACTCGTATAGGCCCGATATCTCGCAACCTATACTTCCCATAACTTTACTACCTATCCTGGTCGTAAATTGAAGAAAATCAAGATAAACATCAACCCCAGAAGATTTGCCATTTATTGCCATGTAGTGGGAGTCTTTTGATCTCCTTGAGAGTTATGTATATTAGTGGTGTTGTAGTTTTGATGTTTTTGTTTTAGTGGGAGGTGTGGATAGTGATAAAACGGAGAAGATGATCCCCGAGTGAAAATTGGAACCGAATCAAGCGTGTGACATTTATGATGTTAAGAGACAAGAGTTACAAGATTCACTCAAAGCAAAAGAAATCATGCTGAAGAGGTTTGACAAAGTAAAACAAAAGTAATCAATTAAAGAAAGAAAGAAGATGGATGTCCTATCTAGGTCTCATGTTTGATACTGCTACAGGGTGTTCTAGGCAATGCAACTAGGTATCTATCAAGGGAGCCCACGGCACCATCACCGAGTGGCGTCACAGTTCGGACTCCCAGTTTCTCAGTCGGTTGGGGCATTTTAAACAAACACTTAGTCTACCACTTCTCCCCGGCCTCGTAATCCCGGACCAAGGGTGGGGATGTGGCCGATTAGGACTCGTATAGGCCCGATATCTCGCAACCTATACTTCCCATAACTTTACTACCTATCCTGGTCGTAAATTGAAGAAAATCAAGATAAACATCAACCCCAGAAGATTTGCCATTTATTGCCATGTAGTGGGAGTCTTTTGATCTCCTTGAGAGTTATGTATATTAGTGGTGTTGTAGTTTTGATGTTTTTGTTTTAGTGGGAGGTGTGGATAGTGATAAAACGGAGAAGATGATCCCCGAGTGAAAATTGGAACCGAATCAAGCGTGTGACATTTATGATGTTAAGAGACAAGAGTTACAAGATTCACTCAAAGCAAAAGAAATCATGCTGAAGAGGTTTGACAAAGTAAAACAAAAGTAATCAATTAAAGAAAGAAAGAAGATGGATGTCCTATCTAGGTCTCATGTTTGATACTGCTACAGGGTGTTCTAGGCAATGCAACTAGGTATCTATCAAGGGAGCCCACGGCACCATCACCGAGTGGCGTCACAGTTCGGACTCCCAGTTTCTCAGTCGGTTGGGGCATTTTAAACAAACACTTAGTCTACCACTTCTCCCCGGCCTCGTAATCCCGGACCAAGGGTGGGGATGTGGCCGATTAGGACTCGTATAGGCCCGATATCTCGCAACCTATACTTCCCATAACTTTACTACCTATCCTGGTCGTAAATTGAAGAAAATCAAGATAAACATCAACCCCAGAAGATTTGCCATTTATTGCCATGTAGTGGGAGTCTTTTGATCTCCTTGAGAGTTATGTATATTAGTGGTGTTGTAGTTTTGATGTTTTTGTTTTAGTGGGAGGTGTGGATAGTGATAAAACGGAGAAGATGATCCCCGAGTGAAAATTGGAACCGAATCAAGCGTGTGACATTTATGATGTTAAGAGACAAGAGTTACAAGATTCACTCAAAGCAAAAGAAATCATGCTGAAGAGGTTTGACAAAGTAAAACAAAAGTTATCAATTAAAGAAAGAAAGAAGATGGATGTCCTATCTAGGTCTCATGTTTGATACTGCTACAGGGTGTTCTAGGCAATGCAACTAGGTATCTATCAAGGGAGCCCACGGCACCATAACCGAGTGGCGTAACACTTCGGACACCCAGTTCCTTAGTCGGTTGGGGCATTTTAAACAAACACTTAGTCTACCACTTCTCCTCGACCTCGTAATCCCGGACCAGGGGTGGGGATGTGGCCGATTAGGACTCGTATAGGCCTGATATCTCGCAACCTATACTTCCCATAACTTTACTACCTATCCTGGTCGTAAATTGAAGAAAATCAAGATAAACATCAACCCCAGAAGATTTGCCATTTATTGCCATGTAGTGGGAGTCTTTTGATTTCCTTGAGAGTTATGTATATTAGTGGTGTTGTAGTTTTGATGTTTTTGTTTTAGTGGGAGGTGTGGATAGTGATAAAACGGAGAAGATGATCCCCGTGTGAAAATTGGAACCGAATCAAGCGTGTGACATTTATGATGTTAAGAGACAAGAGTTACAAGATTCACTCAAAGCAAAAGAAATCATGCTGAAGAGGTTTGACAAAGTAAAACAAAAGTAATCAATTAAATAAAGAAAGAAGATGGATGTCCTATCTAGGTCTCATGTTTGATACTGCTACAGGGTGTTCTAGGCAATGCAACTAGGTATCTATCAAGGGAGCCCACGGCACCATCACCGAGTGGCGTCACAGTTCGGACTCCCAGTTTCTCAGTCGGTTGGGGCATTTTAAACAAACATTTAGTCTACCACTTCTCCCCGGCCTCGTAATCCGGGACCAAGGGTGGGGATGTGGCCGATTAGGACTCGTATAGGCCCGATAT
>NC_044931.1:10932050-10933023 GCF_003576645.1 Ipomoea triloba | reverse complement strand
TATGGATGTATGAACTCACACTGTACCATTAAACAAGCATGAATATAAATACAGAAGGATACCCCAAAGTAAGGGATATCAGTACAACCGTAAATGCAGAAAATAAAGGCTAACCAAACAGACTAAGCGTATGTATAGATTTAATCTGTAACACGCCCCCGCAAGATGGCGGCACCATCAACGACGCCAATCTTGGAACGAAAAGCCAGAAACGGACGACGAGAGAGAGGCTTCGTAAGTAAGTCCGCCACTTGATCAGACGAGCGAATATGTTGAACCCGCAAGGAACCACCCTCAACACGCTCACGAACAAAGAAGTAGTCAAGGGCAACATGTTTCATTCGAGAATGAAACACCGGATGTTTACAAACATAAACAGCACTCATATTGTCAGCAAACAAAGTAGGTGGCTGAAGCAAGCGAACACCGAGCTCACGAAGAAGACTTTCAATCCAAATACCCTCAGCCGCGGCATTAGCAACAGCACGAAATTCAGCCTCAGTAGAGGAACGAGAAACAGACCGCTGACGAGCGGATTTCCAGGACACCACATTTGCCCCCAAGAAAACAACATACGCAGTAGTGGAACGCCCACTACTGTCAAGGCCACCCCAGTCAGAGTCGGAGTAAATAGACAGACTCAACGGCACACCACGCCTAAGGAACAACCCAAAATGCAAGGTTCCCTTCAAATACCGAAAAATCCTCTTTACCGCCTGCCAATGGTGAATAGCAGGAGAATGCATGAATTGAGATAGGCGATTAACGGCAAACGCAATGTCCGGTCGAGTGAAACCCAAATACTGTAGGACACCAACCGCTCTACGATACAGACCACCATCAACCGTGGAGTCATTAGCAACCAGACCACTAGCAGCAGGTTCCATAGGGGTAGCTACGTCCTTCGCCCCCGTCATCTGAAACTGCTCAAGAACATCAACAATATATTGAGACTGACTTAGAAAAAAACCAC
>NC_044931.1:10909658-10931050 GCF_003576645.1 Ipomoea triloba | reverse complement strand
TTGCATTGTTTTTACTTCATTTCATTTGTTGTTTTTACATTGTTTATACTAACATCCCTTAAACAACTACTATTTGTTCGGGTAGTAAACTTTCTTTATTTCAACATTTTTGAAGGGTGAATGCAAACGACGGCTAGAGGCAACCAAGGCCTACACCCTCTACAGCTTGAAATAAACCGAGCCAAAACGAGAAGGACAAAAAGAAAGGCCAAACCTATTAAGATCCTAGTAGACCGAGAGGAGAATGGTAGTTCCTAAACCCCCCGAGAATAAACACCTTTGCAATGCAATTTTTCATAAACCATAAACAAATAAACACCTTTGCAATGCAATTTTTCATAAACCATAAACATACTATGATGAATCATGGCTTACTAGAAATTCATTTCCTAGCTTTTCCTTATTGATTTTAACAATTTTCTTCGTATCTCCTTGACTACAACATTCGTTTATTCAATATTCTTTGAGTCTCAGTGACAATGGCGCGACTGAGGAAAATGCTACATATTCCTTTGATTAAAGACTTGTCAATAATTCTAATTTGACCTCCCTAAAGACCGACACAACCCGAGGGTAACCCCAACAATATTTGATTTTAACAACCACAAAACCGCGAAAAATCAAATGGCGTCGTTGCCAGGGAGGGCAAACGGTTGTTATTGACTTGTTTTATATCTTTGAAATATTTGCATTGTTTTTACTTCATTTCAGTTGTTGTTTTTACATTGTTTGTACTAACATCTCTTAAACAACTACTATTTGTTCGGGTAGTAAACTTTCTTTCTTTCAACATTTTTTAAGGGTGAATGCAAACGACGGCTAGAGGCAACCAAGGCCTACACCTTCTATAGCTTGAAATAAACCGAGCAACAACGAGAAGGACAAAAAGAAAGGCCAAACCTAGTGAGATCCTAGTAGACCGAGAGGAGAATGAGGCCAAACCTAGTGAGATCCTAGTAGACCGAGAGGAGAATGATAGTTCCTAAACCCCCCGAGAATAAACACCTTTGCAATGCAATTTTTCATAAACCATAAACACACTATGATGAATCATGGTTTACTAGAAATTCATTTCCTAGCTTTTCCTTATTGATTTCAACAATTTTCTTCGTATCTCCTTTACTACAACATTCGTTCATTCAATATTTTTTGATTCTTTGTGACAATGGCGTGCCTGAGGAAAATGCTACATATTCCGTAGATTAAAGACTTGTCAATACTTCTAATTTGACCTCCCTAAAGACCGACACAAATCGAGGGTAACCCCAACAATATTTGATTTTAACAACCACAAAACCGCGAAAAATCAAATGGCGTCGTTGCCAGGGAGGGCAAACGGTTGTTATTGACTTGTTTTATATCTTTGAAATATTTGCATTGTTTTTACTTCATTTCAGTTGTTGTTTTTACTTTGTTTGTACTAACCTCCCTAAAACAACTACTATTTGTTCGGGTAGTAAACTTTCTTTCTTTCAACATTTTTGAAGGGTGAATGCAAACGACGGCTAGAGGCAACCAAGGCCTACACCCTCTATAGCTTGAAATAAACCGAGCAACAACGAGAAGGACAAAAAGAAAGGCCAAACCTAGTGAGATCCTAGTAGACCGAGAGGAGAATGGTAGTTCCTAAACCCCCCGAGAATAAACACCTTTGCAATGCAATTTTTCATAAACCATAAACACACTATGATGAATCATGGCTTACTAGAAATTCATTTCCTAGCTTTTCCTTATTGATTTCAACAATTTTCTTCGTATCTCCTTTACTACAACATTCGTTCATTCAATATTTTTTGATTCTTTGTGACAATGGCGTGCCTGAGGAAAATGCTACATATTCCGTAGATTAAAGACTTGTCAATACTTCTAATTTGACCTCCCTAAAGACCGACACAAATCGAGGGTAACCCCAACAATCTTTGATTTTAACAACCACAAAACCGCGAAAAATCAAATGGCGTCGTTGCCAGGGCGGGCAAACGGTTGTTATTGACTTGTTTTATATCTTTGAAATATTTGCATTGTTTTTACTTCATTTCAGTTGTTGTTTTTACTTTGTTTGTACTAACCTCCCTAAAACAACTACTATTTGTTCGGGTAGTAAACTTTCTTTCTTTCAACATTTTTGAAGGGTGAATGCAAACGACGGCTAGAGGCAACCAAGGCCTACACCCTCTATAGCTTGAAATAAACCGAGCAACAACGAGAAGGACAAAAAGAAAGGCCAAACCTAGTGAGATCCTAGTAGACCGAGAGGAGAATGGTAGTTCCTAAACCCCCCGAGAATAAACACCTTTGCAATGCAATTTTTCATAAACCATAAACACACTATGATGAATCATGGTTTACTAGAAATTCATTTCCTAGCTTTTCCTTATTGATTTCAACAATTTTCTTCGTATCTCCTTTACTACAACATTCGTTCGTTCAATATTTTTTGATTCTTTGTGACAATGGCGTGCCTGAGGAAAATGCTACATATTCCGTAGATTAAAGACTTGTCAATACTTCTAATTTGACCTCCCTAAAGACCGACACAAATCGAGGGTAACCCCAACAATCTTTGATTTTAACAACCACAAAACTGCGGAAAATCAAATGGCGTCGTTGCTAGGGAGGGCAAACGGTTGTTATTGACTTGTTTTATATATTTGAAATATTTGCATTGTTTTTACTTCATTTCAGTTGTTGTTTTTACTTTGTTTGTACTAACCTCCCTAAAACAACTACTATTTGTTCGGGTAGTAAACTTTCTTTCTTTCAACATTTTTGAAGGGTGAATGCAAACGACGGCTAGAGGCAACCAAGGCCTACACCCTCTATAGCTTGAAATAAACCGAGCCACAACGAGAAGGACAAAAAGAAAGGCCAAACCTAGTGAGATCCTAGTAGACCGAGAGGAGAATGGTAGTTCCTAAACCCCCCGAGAATAAACACCTTTGCAATGCAATTTTTCATAAACCATAAACACACTATGATGAATCATGGCTTACTAGAAATTCATTTCCTAGCTTTTCCTTATTGATTTCAACAATTTTCTTCGTATCTCCTTTACTACAACATTCGTTCATTCAATATTTTTTGATTCTTTGTGACAATGGCGTGCCTGAGGAAAATGCTACATATTCCGTAGATTAAAGACTTGTCAATACTTCTAATTTGACCTCCCTAAAGACCGACACAAATCGAGGGTAACCCCAACAATCTTTGATTTTAACAACCACAAAACCGCGAAAAATCAAATGGCGTCGTTGCTAGGGAGGGCAAACGGTTGTTATTGACTTGTTTTATATATTTGAAATATTTGCATTGTTTTTACTTCATTTCAGTTGTTGTTTTTACTTTGTTTGTACTAACCTCCCTAAAACAACTACTATTTGTTCGGGTAGTAAACTTTCTTTCTTTCAACATTTTTGAAGGGTGAATGCAAACGACGGCTAGAGGCAACCAAGGCCTACACCCTCTATAGCTTGAAATAAACCGAGCCACAACGAGAAGGACAAAAAGAAAGGCCAAACCTAGTGAGATCCTAGTAGACCGAGAGGAGAATGGTAGTTCCTAAACCCCCCGAGAATAAACACCTGTGCAATGCAATTTTTCATAAACCATAAACACACTATGATGAATCATGGCTTACTAGAAATTCATTTCCTAGCTTTTCATTATTGATTTTAACAAGTTGAAATTCATTTCCTAGCTTTTCATTATTGATTTTAACAAGTTTCTTTTCATTTCCTAGCTTTTCATTATTGATTTTAACAAGTTTCTTTGTATCTCCTTGACTACAACATTCGTTTATTCAATATTCTTTGAGTCTCAGTGACAATGGCGCGACTGAGGAAAATGCTACATATTCCTTTGATTAAAGACTTGTCAATAATTCTAATTTGACCTCCCTAAAGACCGACACAACCCGATGGTAACCCCAACAATATTTGATTTTAACAACCACAAAACCGCGAAAAATCAAATGGCGTCGTTGCCAGGGAGGGCAAACGGTTGTTATTGACTTGTTTTATATCTTTGAAATATTTGCATTGTTTTTACTTCATTTCAGTTGTTGTTTTTACTTTGTTTGTACTAACCTCCCTAAAACAACTACTATTTGTTCGGGTAGTAAACTTTCTTTCTTTCAACATTTTTGAAGGGTGAATGCAAACGACGGCTAGAGGCAACCAAGGCCTACACCCTCTATAGCTTGAAATAAACCGAGCCACAACGAGAAGGACAAAAAGAAAGGCCAAACCTAGTGAGATCCTAGTAGACCGAGAGGAGAATGGTAGTTCCTAAACCCCCCGAGAATAAACACCTTTGCAATGCAATTTTTCATAAACCATAAACACACTATGATGAATCATGGCTTACTAGAAATTCATTTCCTAGCTTTTCCTTATTGATTTCAACTATTTTCTTCGTATCTCCTTTACTACAACATTCGTTCATTCAATATTTTTTGATTCTTTGTGACAATGGCGTGCCTGAGGAAAATGCTACATATTCCGTAGATTAAAGACTTGTCAATACTTCTAATTTGACCTCCCTAAAGACCGACACAAATCGAGGGTAACCCCAACAATCTTTGATTTTAACAACCACAAAACTGCGGAAAATCAAATGGCGTCGTTGCTAGGGAGGGCAAACGGTTGTTATTGACTTGTTTTATATATTTGAAATATTTGCATTGTTTTTACTTCATTTCAGTTGTTGTTTTTACTTTGTTTGTACTAACCTCCCTAAAACAACTACTATTTGTTCGGGTAGTAAACTTTCTTTCTTTCAACATTTTTGAAGGGTGAATGCAAACGACGGCTAGAGGCAACCAAGGCCTACACCCTCTATAGCTTGAAATAAACCGAGCCACAACGAGAAGGACAAAAAGAAAGGCCAAACCTAGTGAGATCCTAGTAGACCGAGAGGAGAATGGTAGTTCCTAAACCCCCCGAGAATAAACACCTTTGCAATGCAATTTTTCATAAACCATAAACACACTATGATGAATCATGGCTTACTAGAAATTCATTTCCTAGCTTTTCCTTATTGATTTCAACAATTTTCTTCGTATCTCCTTTACTACAACATTCGTTCATTCAATATTTTTTGATTCTTTGTGACAATGGCGTGCCTGAGGAAAATGCTACATATTCCGTAGATTAAAGACTTGTCAATACTTCTAATTTGACCTCCCTAAAGACCGACACAAATCGAGGGTAACCCCAACAATCTTTGATTTTAACAACCACAAAACTGCGGAAAATCAAATGGCGTCGTTGCTAGGGAGGGCAAACGGTTGTTATTGACTTGTTTTATATATTTGAAATATTTGCATTGTTTTTACTTCATTTCAGTTGTTGTTTTTACTTTGTTTGTACTAACCTCCCTAAAACAACTACTATTTGTTCGGGTAGTAAACTTTCTTTCTTTCAACATTTTTGAAGGGTGAATGCAAACGACGGCTAGAGGCAACCAAGGCCTACACCCTCTATAGCTTGAAATAAACCGAGCCACAACGAGAAGGACAAAAAGAAAGGCCAAACCTAGTGAGATCCTAGTAGACCGAGAGGAGAATGGTAGTTCCTAAACCACCCGAGAATAAACACCTTTGCAATGCAATTTTTCATAAACCATAAACACACTATGATGAATCATGGCTTACTAGAAATTCATTTCCTAGCTTTTCCTTATTGATTTCAACAATTTTCTTCGTATCTCCTTTACTACAACATTCGTTCATTCAATATTTTTTGATTCTTTGTGACAATGGCGTGCCTGAGGAAAATGCTACATATTCCGTAGATTAAAGACTTGTCAATACTTCTAATTTGACCTCCCTAAAGACCGACACAAATCGAGGGTAACCCCAACAATCTTTGATTTTAACAACCACAAAACTGCGGAAAATCAAATGGCGTCGTTGCTAGGGAGGGCAAACGGTTGTTATTGACTTGTTTTATATATTTGAAATATTTGCATTGTTTTTACTTCATTTCAGTTGTTGTTTTTACATTGTTTGTACTAACCTCCCTAAAACAACTACTATTTGTTCGGGTAGTAAACTTTCTTTCTTTCAACATTTTTGAAGGGTGAATGCAAACGACGGCTAGAGGCAACCAAGGCCTACACCCTCTATAGCTTGAAATAAACCGAGCCACAACGAGAAGGACAAAAAGAAAGGCCAAACCTAGTGAGATCCTAGTAGACCGAGAGGAGAATGGTAGTTCCTAAACCCCCCGAGAATAAACACCTTTGCAATGCAATTTTTCATAAACCATAAACACACTATGATGAATCATGGCTTACTAGAAATTCATTTCCTAGCTTTTCCTTATTGATTTTAACAATTTTCTTCGTATCTCCTTTACTACAACATTCGTTCATTCAATATTTTTTGATTCTTTGTGACAATGGCGTGCCTGAGGAAAATGCTACATATTCCGTAGATTAAAGACTTGTCAATACTTCTAATTTGACCTCCCTAAAGACCGACACAAATCGAGGGTAACCCCAACAATCTTTGATTTTAACAACCACAAAACTGCGGAAAATCAAATGGCGTCGTTGCTAGGGAGGGCAAACGGTTGTTATTGACTTGTTTTATATATTTGAAATATTTGCATTGTTTTTACTTCATTTCAGTTGTTGTTTTTACTTTGTTTGTACTAACCTCCCTAAAACAACTACTATTTGTTCGGGTAGTAAACTTTCTTTCTTTCAACATTTTTGAAGGGTGAATGCAAACGACGGCTAGAGGCAACCAAGGCCTACACCCTCTATAGCTTGAAATAAACCGAGCCACAACGAGAAGGACAAAAAGAAAGGCCAAACCTAGTGAGATCCTAGTAGACCGGGAGGAAAATGGTAGTTCTAAACCCCCCGAGAATAAACAGCTTTGCAATGCAATTTTTCATAAACCATAAACACACTATGATGAATTATGGTTTACTAGAAATTCATTTCCTAGCTTTTCCTTATTGATTTCAACTATTTTCTTCGTATCTCCTTTACTACAACATTCGTTCATTCAATATTTTTTGATTCTTTGTGACAATGGCGTGCCTGAGGAAAATGCTACATATTCCGTAGATTAAAGACTTGTCAATACTTCTAATTTGACCTCCCTAAAGACCGACACAAATCGAGGGTAACCCCAACAATCTTTGATTTTAACAACCACAAAACTGCGGAAAATCAAATGGCGTCGTTGCTAGGGAGGGCAAACGGTTGTTATTGACTTGTTTTATATATTTGAAATATTTGCATAGTTTTTACTTCATTTCAGTTGTTGTTTTTACTTTGTTTGTACTAACCTCCCTAAAACAACTACTATTTGTTCGGATAGTAAACTTTCTTTCTTTCAACATTTTTGAAGGGTGAATGCAAACGACGGCTAGAGGCAACCAAGGCCTACACCCTCTATAGCTTGAAATAAACCGAGCCACAACGAGAAGGACAAAAAGAAAGGCCAAACCTAGTGAGATCCTAGTAGACCGAGAGGAGAATGGTAGTTCCTAAACCCCCCGAGAATAAACACCTTTGCAATGCAATTTTTCATAAACCATAAACACACTATGATGAATCATGGCTTACTAGAAATTCATTTCCTAGCTTTTCCTTATTGATTTCAACAATTTTCTTCGTATCTCCTTTACTACAACATTCGTTCATTCAATATTTTTTGATTCTTTGTGACAATGGCGTGCCTGAGGAAAATGCTACATATTCCGTAGATTAAAGACTTGTCAATACTTCTAATTTGACCTCCCTAAAGACCGACACAACCCGAGGGTAACCCCAACTATATTTGATTTTAACAACCTCAAAACCGCGAAAAATCAAATGGCGTCGTTGCCAGGGAGGGCAAACGGTTGTTATTGACTTGTTTTATATCTTTGAAATATTTGCATTGTTTTTACTTCATTTCAGTTGTTGTTTTTACATTGTTTGTACTAACATCCCTTAAACAACTACTATTTGTTCGGGTAGTAAACTTTCTTTCTTTCAACATTTTTGAAGGGTGAATGCAAACGACGGCTAGAGGCAACCAAGGCCTACACCCTCTATAGCTTGAAATAAACCGAGCCACAACGAGAAGGACAAAAAGAAAGGCCAAACCTAGTGAGATCCTAGTAGACCGGGAGGAAAATGGTAGTTCCTAAACCCCCCGAGAATAAACACCTTTGCAATGCAATTTTTCATAAACCATAAACACACTATGATGAATCATGGTTTAATAGAAATTCATTTCCTAGCTTTTCATTATTGATTTTAACAAGTTTCTTCGTATCTCCTTGACTACAACATTCGTTTATTCAATATTCTTTGAGTCTCCCTTGACTACAACATTCGTTTATTCAATATTCTTTGAGTCTCGGTGACAATGGCGCGACTGAGGAAAATGCTACATATTCCTTTGATTAAAGACTTGTCAATAATTCTAATTTTACCTCCCTAAAGACCGACACAACTCGAGGGTAACCCCAACAATATTTGATTTTAACAACCACAAAACCGCGAAAAATCAAATGGCGTCGTTGTCAGGGAGGGCAAACGGTTGTTATTGACTTGTTTTATATCTTTGAAATATTTGCATTGTTTTTACTTCATTTCATTTGTTGTTTTTACATTGTTTATACTGACATCCCTTAAACAACTACTATTTGTTCGGGTAGTAAACTTTCTTTCTTTCAACATTTTTGAAGGGTGAATGCAAACGACGGCTAGAGGCAACTAAGGCCTACACCCTCTACAGCTTGAAATAAACCGAGCCACAACGAGAAGGACAAAAAGAAAGGCCAAACCTAGTGAGATCCTAGTAGACCGAGAGGAGAATGGTAGTTCCTAAACCCCCCGAGAATAAACACCTTTGCAATGCAATTTTTCATAAACCATAAACACACTATGATGAATCATGGCTTACTAGAAATTCATTTCCTAGCTTTTCCTTATTGATTTTAACAATTTTCTTCGTATCTCCTTTACTACAACATTCGTTCATTCAATATTTTTTGATTCTTTGTGACAATGGCGTGCCTGAGGAAAATGCTACATATTCCGTAGATTAAAGACTTGTCAATACTTCTAATTTGACCTCCCTAAAGACCGACACAAATCGAGGGTAACCCCAACAATCTTTGATTTTAACAACCACAAAACTGCGGAAAATCAAATGGCGTCGTTGCTAGGGAGGGCAAACGGTTGTTATTGACTTGTTTTATATATTTGAAATATTTGCATTGTTTTTACTTCATTTCAGTTGTTGTTTTTACTTTGTTTGTACTAACCTCCCTAAAACAACTACTATTTGTTCGGGTAGTAAACTTTCTTTCTTTCAACATTTTTGAAGGGTGAATGCAAACGACGGCTAGAGGCAACCAAGGCCTACACCCTCTATAGCTTGAAATAAACCGAGCCACAACGAGAAGGACAAAAAGAAAGGCCAAACCTAGTGAGATCCTAGTAGACCGAGAGGAGAATGGTAGTTCCTAAACCCCCCGAGAATAAACACCTTTGCAATGCAATTTTTCATAAACCATAAACACACTATGATGAATCATGGCTTACTAGAAATTCATTTCCTAGCTTTTCCTTATTGATTTCAACAATTTTCTTCGTATCTCCTTTACTACAACATTCGTTCATTCAATATTTTTTGATTCTTTGTGACAATGGCGTGCCTGAGGAAAATGCTACATATTCCGTAGATTAAAGACTTGTCAATACTTCTAATTTGACCTCCCTAAAGACCGACACAAATCGAGGGTAACCCCAACAATCTTTGATTTTAACAACCACAAAACTGCGGAAAATCAAATGGCGTCGTTGCTAGGGAGGGCAAACGGTTGTTATTGACTTGTTTTATATATTTGAAATATTTGCATTGTTTTTACTTCATTTCAGTTGTTGTTTTTACTTTGTTTGTACTAACCTCCCTAAAACAACTACTATTTGTTCGGGTAGTAAACTTTCTTTCTTTCAACATTTTTGAAGGGTGAATGCAAACGACGGCTAGAGGCAACCAAGGCCTACACCCTCTATAGCTTGAAATAAACCGAGCCACAACGAGAAGGACAAAAAGAAAGGCCAAACCTAGTGAGATCCTAGTAGACCGAGAGGAGAATGGTAGTTCCTAAACCCCCCGAGAATAAACACCTTTGCAATGCAATTTTTCATAAACCATAAACACACTATGATGAATCATGGCTTACTAGAAATTCATTTCCTAGCTTTTCCTTATTGATTTCAACAATTTTCTTCGTATCTCCTTTACTACAACATTCGTTCATTCAATATTTTTTGATTCTTTGTGACAATGGCGTGCCTGAGGAAAATGCTACATATTCCGTAGATTAAAGACTTGTCAATACTTCTAATTTGACCTCCCTAAAGACCGACACAAATCGAGGGTAACCCCAACAATCTTTGATTTTAACAACCACAAAACTGCGGAAAATCAAATGGCGTCGTTGCTAGGGAGGGCAAACGGTTGTTATTGACTTGTTTTATATATTTGAAATATTTGCATTGTTTTTACTTCATTTCAGTTGTTGTTTTTACTTTGTTTGTACTAACCTCCCTAAAACAACTACTATTTGTTCGGGTAGTAAACTTTCTTTCTTTCAACATTTTTGAAGGGTGAATGCAAACGACGGCTAGAGGCAACCAAGGCCTACACCCTCTATAGCTTGAAATAAACCGAGCCACAACGAGAAGGACAAAAAGAAAGGCCAAACCTAGTGAGATCCTAGTAGACCGAGAGGAGAATGGTAGTTCCTAAACCCCCCGAGAATAAACACCTTTGCAATGCAATTTTTCATAAACCATAAACACACTATGATGAATCATGGCTTACTAGAAATTCATTTCCTAGCTTTTCCTTATTGATTTCAACAATTTTCTTCGTATCTCCTTTACTACAACATTCGTTCATTCAATATTTTTTGATTCTTTGTGACAATGGCGTGCCTGAGGAAAATGCTACATATTCCGTAGATTAAAGACTTGTCAATACTTCTAATTTGACCTCCCTAAAGACCGACACAAATCGAGGGTAACCCCAACAATCTTTGATTTTAACAACCACAAAACTGCGGAAAATCAAATGGCGTCGTTGCTAGGGAGGGCAAACGGTTGTTATTGACTTGTTTTATATATTTGAAATATTTGCATTGTTTTTACTTCATTTCAGTTGTTGTTTTTACTTTGTTTGTACTAACCTCCCTAAAACAACTACTATTTGTTCGGGTAGTAAACTTTCTTTCTTTCAACATTTTTGAAGGGTGAATGCAAACGACGGCTAGAGGCAACCAAGGCCTACACCCTCTATAGCTTGAAATAAACCGAGCCACAACGAGAAGGACAAAAAGAAAGGCCAAACCTAGTGAGATCCTAGTAGACCGAGAGGAGAATGGTAGTTCCTAAACCCCCCGAGAATAAACACCTTTGCAATGCAATTTTTCATAAACCATAAACACACTATGATGAATCATGGCTTACTAGAAATTCATTTCCTAGCTTTTCCTTATTGATTTCAACAATTTTCTTCGTATCTCCTTTACTACAACATTCGTTCATTCAATATTTTTTGATTCTTTGTGACAATGGCGTGCCTGAGGAAAATGCTACATATTCCGTAGATTAAAGACTTGTCAATACTTCTAATTTGACCTCCCTAAAGACCGACACAAATCGAGGGTAACCCCAACAATCTTTGATTTTAACAACCACAAAACTGCGGAAAATCAAATGGCGTCGTTGCTAGGGAGGGCAAACGGTTGTTATTGACTTGTTTTATATATTTGAAATATTTGCATTGTTTTTACTTCATTTCAGTTGTTGTTTTTACTTTGTTTGTACTAACCTCCCTAAAACAACTACTATTTGTTCGGGTAGTAAACTTTCTTTCTTTCAACATTTTTGAAGGGTGAATGCAAACGACGGCTAGAGGCAACCAAGGCCTACACCCTCTATAGCTTGAAATAAACCGAGCCACAACGAGAAGGACAAAAAGAAAGGCCAAACCTAGTGAGATCCTAGTAGACCGAGAGGAGAATGGTAGTTCCTAAACCCCCCGAGAATAAACACCTTTGCAATGCAATTTTTCATAAACCATAAACACACTATGATGAATCATGGCTTACTAGAAATTCATTTCCTAGCTTTTCCTTATTGATTTCAACAATTTTCTTCGTATCTCCTTTACTACAACATTCGTTCATTCAATATTTTTTGATTCTTTGTGACAATGGCGTGCCTGAGGAAAATGCTACATATTCCGTAGATTAAAGACTTGTCAATACTTCTAATTTGACCTCCCTAAAGACCGACACAAATCGAGGGTAACCCCAACAATCTTTGATTTTAACAACCACAAAACTGCGGAAAATCAAATGGCGTCGTTGCTAGGGAGGGCAAACGGTTGTTATTGACTTGTTTTATATATTTGAAATATTTGCATTGTTTTTACTTCATTTCAGTTGTTGTTTTTACTTTGTTTGTACTAACCTCCCTAAAACAACTACTATTTGTTCGGGTAGTAAACTTTCTTTCTTTCAACATTTTTGAAGGGTGAATGCAAACGACGGCTAGAGGCAACCAAGGCCTACACCCTCTATAGCTTGAAATAAACCGAGCCACAACGAGAAGGACAAAAAGAAAGGCCAAACCTAGTGAGATCCTAGTAGACCGAGAGGAGAATGGTAGTTCCTAAACCCCCCGAGAATAAACACCTTTGCAATGCAATTTTTCATAAACCATAAACACACTATGATGAATCATGGCTTACTAGAAATTCATTTCCTAGCTTTTCCTTATTGATTTCAACAATTTTCTTCGTATCTCCTTTACTACAACATTCGTTCATTCAATATTTTTTGATTCTTTGTGACAATGGCGTGCCTGAGGAAAATGCTACATATTCCGTAGATTAAAGACTTGTCAATACTTCTAATTTGACCTCCCTAAAGACCGACACAAATCGAGGGTAACCCCAACAATCTTTGATTTTAACAACCACAAAACTGCGGAAAATCAAATGGCGTCGTTGCTAGGGAGGGCAAACGGTTGTTATTGACTTGTTTTATATATTTGAAATATTTGCATTGTTTTTACTTCATTTCAGTTGTTGTTTTTACTTTGTTTGTACTAACCTCCCTAAAACAACTACTATTTGTTCGGGTAGTAAACTTTCTTTCTTTCAACATTTTTGAAGGGTGAATGCAAACGACGGCTAGAGGCAACCAAGGCCTACACCCTCTATAGCTTGAAATAAACCGAGCCACAACGAGAAGGACAAAAAGAAAGGCCAAACCTAGTGAGATCCTAGTAGACCGATAGGAGAATGGTAGTTCCTAAACCCCCCGAGAATAAACACCTTTGCAATGCAATTTTTCATAAACCATAAACACACTATGATGAATCATGGCTTACTAGAAATTCATTTCCTAGCTTTTCCTTATTGATTTCAACAATTTTCTTCGTATCTCCTTTACTACAACATTCGTTCATTCAATATTTTTTGATTCTTTGTGACAATGGCGTGCCTGAGGAAAATGCTACATATTCCGTAGATTAAAGACTTGTCAATACTTCTAATTTGACCTCCCTAAAGACCGACACAAATCGAGGGTAACCCCAACAATCTTTGATTTTAACAACCACAAAACTGCGGAAAATCAAATGGCGTCGTTGCTAGGGAGGGCAAACGGTTGTTATTGACTTGTTTTATATATTTGAAATATTTGCATTGTTTTTACTTCATTTCAGTTGTTGTTTTTACTTTGTTTGTACTAACCTCCCTAAAACAACTACTATTTGTTCGGGTAGTAAACTTTCTTTCTTTCAACATTTTTGAAGGGTGAATGCAAACGACGGCTAGAGGCAACCAAGGCCTACACCCTCTATAGCTTGAAATAAACCGAGCCACAACGAGAAGGACAAAAAGAAAGGCCAAACCTAGTGAGATCCTAGTAGACCGAGAGGAGAATGGTAGTTCCTAAACCCCCCGAGAATAAACACCTTTGCAATGCAATTTTTCATAAACCATAAACACACTATGATGAATCATGGCTTACTAGAAATTCATTTCCTAGCTTTTCCTTATTGATTTCAACAATTTTCTTCGTATCTCCTTTACTACAACATTCGTTCATTCAATATTTTTTGATTCTTTGTGACAATGGCGTGCCTGAGGAAAATGCTACATATTCCGTAGATTAAAGACTTGTCAATACTTCTAATTTGACCTCCCTAAAGACCGACACAAATCGAGGGTAACCCCAACAATCTTTGATTTTAACAACCACAAAACTGCGGAAAATCAAATGGCGTCGTTGCTAGGGAGGGCAAACGGTTGTTATTGACTTGTTTTATATATTTGAAATATTTGCATTGTTTTTACTTCATTTCAGTTGTTGTTTTTACTTTGTTTGTACTAACCTCCCTAAAACAACTACTATTTGTTCGGGTAGTAAACTTTCTTTCTTTCAACATTTTTGAAGGGTGAATGCAAACGACGGCTAGAGGCAACCAAGGCCTACACCCTCTATAGCTTGAAATAAACCGAGCCACAACGAGAAGGACAAAAAGAAAGGCCAAACCTAGTGAGATCCTAGTAGACCGAGAGGAGAATGGTAGTTCCTAAACCCCCCGAGAATAAACACCTTTGCAATGCAATTTTTCATAAACCATAAACACACTATGATGAATCATGGCTTACTAGAAATTCATTTCCTAGCTTTTCCTTATTGATTTCAACAATTTTCTTCGTATCTCCTTTACTACAACATTCGTTCATTCAATATTTTTTGATTCTTTGTGACAATGGCGTGCCTGAGGAAAATGCTACATATTCCGTAGATTAAAGACTTGTCAATACTTCTAATTTGACCTCCCTAAAGACCGACACAAATCGAGGGTAACCCCAACAATCTTTGATTTTAACAACCACAAAACTGCGGAAAATCAAATGGCGTCGTTGCTAGGGAGGGCAAACGGTTGTTATTGACTTGTTTTATATATTTGAAATATTTGCATTGTTTTTACTTCATTTCAGTTGTTGTTTTTACTTTGTTTGTACTAACCTCCCTAAAACAACTACTATTTGTTCGGGTAGTAAACTTTCTTTCTTTCAACATTTTTGAAGGGTGAATGCAAACGACGGCTAGAGGCAACCAAGGCCTACACCCTCTATAGCTTGAAATAAACCGAGCCACAACGAGAAGGACAAAAAGAAAGGCCAAACCTAGTGAGATCCTAGTAGACCGAGAGGAGAATGGTAGTTCCTAAACCCCCCGAGAATAAACACCTTTGCAATGCAATTTTTCATAAACCATAAACACACTATGATGAATCATGGCTTACTAGAAATTCATTTCCTAGCTTTTCCTTATTGATTTCAACAATTTTCTTCGTATCTCCTTTACTACAACATTCGTTCATTCAATATTTTTTGATTCTTTGTGACAATGGCGTGCCTGAGGAAAATGCTACATATTCCGTAGATTAAAGACTTGTCAATACTTCTAATTTGACCTCCCTAAAGACCGACACAAATCGAGGGTAACCCCAACAATCTTTGATTTTAACAACCACAAAACTGCGGAAAATCAAATGGCGTCGTTGCTAGGGAGGGCAAACGGTTGTTATTGACTTGTTTTATATATTTGAAATATTTGCATTGTTTTTACTTCATTTCAGTTGTTGTTTTTACTTTGTTTGTACTAACCTCCCTAAAACAACTACTATTTGTTCGGGTAGTAAACTTTCTTTCTTTCAACATTTTTGAAGGGTGAATGCAAACGACGGCTAGAGGCAACCAAGGCCTACACCCTCTATAGCTTGAAATAAACCGAGCCACAACGAGAAGGACAAAAAGAAAGGCCAAACCTAGTGAGATCCTAGTAGACCGAGAGGAGAATGGTAGTTCCTAAACCCCCCGAGAATAAACACCTTTGCAATGCAATTTTTCATAAACCATAAACACACTATGATGAATCATGGCTTACTAGAAATTCATTTCCTAGCTTTTCCTTATTGATTTCAACAATTTTCTTCGTATCTCCTTTACTACAACATTCGTTCATTCAATATTTTTTGATTCTTTGTGACAATGGCGTGCCTGAGGAAAATGCTACATATTCCGTAGATTAAAGACTTGTCAATACTTCTAATTTGACCTCCCTAAAGACCGACACAAATCGAGGGTAACCCCAACAATCTTTGATTTTAACAACCACAAAACTGCGGAAAATCAAATGGCGTCGTTGCTAGGGAGGGCAAACGGTTGTTATTGACTTGTTTTATATATTTGAAATATTTGCATTGTTTTTACTTCATTTCAGTTGTTGTTTTTACTTTGTTTGTACTAACCTCCCTAAAACAACTACTATTTGTTCGGGTAGTAAACTTTCTTTCTTTCAACATTTTTGAAGGGTGAATGCAAACGACGGCTAGAGGCAACCAAGGCCTACACCCTCTATAGCTTGAAATAAACCGAGCCACAACGAGAAGGACAAAAAGAAAGGCCAAACCTAGTGAGATCCTAGTAGACCGAGAGGAGAATGGTAGTTCCTAAACCCCCCGAGAATAAACACCTTTGCAATGCAATTTTTCATAAACCATAAACACACTATGATGAATCATGGCTTACTAGAAATTCATTTCCTAGCTTTTCCTTATTGATTTCAACAATTTTCTTCGTATCTCCTTTACTACAACATTCGTTCATTCAATATTTTTTGATTCTTTGTGACAATGGCGTGCCTGAGGAAAATGCTACATATTCCGTAGATTAAAGACTTGTCAATACTTCTAATTTGACCTCCCTAAAGACCGACACAAATCGAGGGTAACCCCAACAATCTTTGATTTTAACAACCACAAAACTGCGGAAAATCAAATGGCGTCGTTGCTAGGGAGGGCAAACGGTTGTTATTGACTTGTTTTATATATTTGAAATATTTGCATTGTTTTTACTTCATTTCAGTTGTTGTTTTTACTTTGTTTGTACTAACCTCCCTAAAACAACTACTATTTGTTCGGGTAGTAAACTTTCTTTCTTTCAACATTTTTGAAGGGTGAATGCAAACGACGGCTAGAGGCAACCAAGGCCTACACCCTCTATAGCTTGAAATAAACCGAGCCACAACGAGAAGGACAAAAAGAAAGGCCAAACCTAGTGAGATCCTAGTAGACCGAGAGGAGAATGGTAGTTCCTAAACCCCCCGAGAATAAACACCTTTGCAATGCAATTTTTCATAAACCATAAACACACTATGATGAATCATGGCTTACTAGAAATTCATTTCCTAGCTTTTCCTTATTGATTTCAACAATTTTCTTCGTATCTCCTTTACTACAACATTCGTTCATTCAATATTTTTTGATTCTTTGTGACAATGGCGTGCCTGAGGAAAATGCTACATATTCCGTAGATTAAAGACTTGTCAATACTTCTAATTTGACCTCCCTAAAGACCGACACAAATCGAGGGTAACCCCAACAATCTTTGATTTTAACAACCACAAAACTGCGGAAAATCAAATGGCGTCGTTGCTAGGGAGGGCAAACGGTTGTTATTGACTTGTTTTATATATTTGAAATATTTGCATTGTTTTTACTTCATTTCAGTTGTTGTTTTTACTTTGTTTGTACTAACCTCCCTAAAACAACTACTATTTGTTCGGGTAGTAAACTTTCTTTCTTTCAACATTTTTGAAGGGTGAATGCAAACGACGGCTAGAGGCAACCAAGGCCTACACCCTCTATAGCTTGAAATAAACCGAGCCACAACGAGAAGGACAAAAAGAAAGGCCAAACCTAGTGAGATCCTAGTAGACCGGTAGGAGAATGGTAGTTCCTAAACCCCCCGAGAATAAACACCTTTGCAATGCAATTTTTCATAAACCATAAACACACTATGATGAATCATGGCTTACTAGAAATTCATTTCCTAGCTTTTCCTTATTGATTTCAACAATTTTCTTCGTATCTCCTTTACTACAACATTCGTTCATTCAATATTTTTTGATTCTTTGTGACAATGGCGTGCCTGAGGAAAATGCTACATATTCCGTAGATTAAAGACTTGTCAATACTTCTAATTTGACCTCCCTAAAGACCGACACAAATCGAGGGTAACCCCAACAATCTTTGATTTTAACAACCACAAAACTGCGGAAAATCAAATGGCGTCGTTGCTAGGGAGGGCAAACGGTTGTTATTGACTTGTTTTATATATTTGAAATATTTGCATTGTTTTTACTTCATTTCAGTTGTTGTTTTTACTTTGTTTGTACTAACCTCCCTAAAACAACTACTATTTGTTCGGGTAGTAAACTTTCTTTCTTTCAACATTTTTGAAGGGTGAATGCAAACGACGGCTAGAGGCAACCAAGGCCTACACCCTCTATAGCTTGAAATAAACCGAGCCACAACGAGAAGGACAAAAAGAAAGGCCAAACCTAGTGAGATCCTAGTAGACCGGTAGGAGAATGGTAGTTCCTAAACCCCCCGAGAATAAACACCTTTGCAATGCAATTTTTCATAAACCATAAACACACTATGATGAATCATGGCTTACTAGAAATTCATTTCCTAGCTTTTCCTTATTGATTTCAACAATTTTCTTCGTATCTCCTTTACTACAACATTCGTTCATTCAATATTTTTTGATTCTTTGTGACAATGGCGTGCCTGAGGAAAATGCTACATATTCCGTAGATTAAAGACTTGTCAATACTTCTAATTTGACCTCCCTAAAGACCGACACAAATCGAGGGTAACCCCAACAATCTTTGATTTTAACAACCACAAAACTGCGGAAAATCAAATGGCGTCGTTGCTAGGGAGGGCAAACGGTTGTTATTGACTTGTTTTATATATTTGAAATATTTGCATTGTTTTTACTTCATTTCAGTTGTTGTTTTTACTTTGTTTGTACTAACCTCCCTAAAACAACTACTATTTGTTCGGGTAGTAAACTTTCTTTCTTTCAACATTTTTGAAGGGTGAATGCAAACGACGGCTAGAGGCAACCAAGGCCTACACCCTCTATAGCTTGAAATAAACCGAGCCACAACGAGAAGGACAAAAAGAAAGGCCAAACCTAGTGAGATCCTAGTAGACCGAGAGGAGAATGGTAGTTCCTAAACCCCCCGAGAATAAACACCTTTGCAATGCAATTTTTCATAAACCATAAACACACTATGATGAATCATGGCTTACTAGAAATTCATTTCCTAGCTTTTCCTTATTGATTTCAACAATTTTCTTCGTATCTCCTTTACTACAACATTCGTTCATTCAATATTTTTTGATTCTTTGTGACAATGGCGTGCCTGAGGAAAATGCTACATATTCCGTAGATTAAAGACTTGTCAATACTTCTAATTTGACCTCCCTAAAGACCGACACAAATCGAGGGTAACCCCAACAATCTTTGATTTTAACAACCACAAAACTGCGGAAAATCAAATGGCGTCGTTGCTAGGGAGGGCAAACGGTTGTTATTGACTTGTTTTATATATTTGAAATATTTGCATTGTTTTTACTTCATTTCAGTTGTTGTTTTTACTTTGTTTGTACTAACCTCCCTAAAACAACTACTATTTGTTCGGGTAGTAAACTTTCTTTCTTTCAACATTTTTGAAGGGTGAATGCAAACGACGGCTAGAGGCAACCAAGGCCTACACCCTCTATAGCTTGAAATAAACCGAGCCACAACGAGAAGGACAAAAAGAAAGGCCAAACCTAGTGAGATCCTAGTAGACCGAGAGGAGAATGGTAGTTCCTAAACCCCCCGAGAATAAACACCTTTGCAATGCAATTTTTCATAAACCATAAACACACTATGATGAATCATGGCTTACTAGAAATTCATTTCCTAGCTTTTCCTTATTGATTTCAACAATTTTCTTCGTATCTCCTTTACTACAACATTCGTTCATTCAATATTTTTTGATTCTTTGTGACAATGGCGTGCCTGAGGAAAATGCTACATATTCCGTAGATTAAAGACTTGTCAATACTTCTAATTTGACCTCCCTAAAGACCGACACAAATCGAGGGTAACCCCAACAATCTTTGATTTTAACAACCACAAAAACTGCGGAAAATCAAATGGCGTCGTTGCCAGGGAGGGCAAACGGTTGTTATTGACTTGTTTTATATCTTTGAAATATTTGCATTGTTTTTACTTCATTTCAGTTGTTGTTTTTACATTGTTTGTACTAACATCCCTTAAACAACTACTATTTGTTCGGGTAGTAAACTTTCTTTCTTTCAACATTTTTGAAGGGTGAATGCAAACGACGGCTAGAGGCAACCAAGGCCTACACCCTCTATAGCTTGAAATAAACCGAGCCACAACGAGAAGGACAAAAAGAAAGGCCAAACCTAGTGAGATCCTAGTAGACCGAGAGGAGAATGGTAGTTCCTAAACCCCCCGAGAATAAACACCTTTGCAATGCAATTTTTCATAAACCATAAACACACTATGATGAATCATGGCTTACTAGAAATTCATTTCCTAGCTTTTCCTTATTGATTTTAACAATTTTCTTCGTATCTCCTTGACTACAACATTCGTTTATTCAATATTCTTTGAGTCTCAGTGACAATCGCGCGACTGAGGAAAATGCTACATATTCCTTTGATTAAAGACTTGTCAATAATTCTAATTTGACCTCCCTAAAGGCCGACACATCCCGAGGGTAACCCCAACAATATTTGATTTTAACAACCACAAAACCGCGAAAAATCAAATGGCGTCGTTGCCAGGGAGGGCAAACGGTTGTTATTGACTTGTTTTATATCTTTGAAATATTTGCATTGTTTTTACTTCATTTCAGTTGTTGTTTTTACTTTGTTTGTACTAACATCCCTAAAACAACTACTATTTGTTCGGGTAGTAAACTTTCTTTCTTTCAACATTTTTGAAGGGTGAATGCAAACGACGGCTAGAGGCAACCAAGGCCTACACCCTCTATAGCTTGAAATAAACCGAGCCACAACGAGAAGGACAAAAAGAAAGGCCAAACCTAGTGAGATCCTAGTAGACCGGGAGGAAAATGGTAGTTCCTAAACCCCCCGAGAATAAACACCTTTGCAATGCAATTTTTCATAAACCATAAACACACTATGATGAATCATGGCTTACTAGAAATTCATTTCCTAGCTTTTCCTTATTGATTTTAACAATTTTCTTCGTATCTCCTTGACTACAACATTCGTTTATTCAATATTCTTTGAGTCTCAGTGACAATGGCGCGACTGAGGGAAATGCTACATATTCCTTTGATTGAAGACTTGTCAATAATTCTAATTTGACCTCCCTAAAGGCCGACACATCCCGAGGGTAACCCCAACAATATTTGATTTTAACAACCACAAAACCGCGA